>NC_043700.1:190079977-190136821 GCF_006229205.1 Suricata suricatta
TGCATGTGCCCGTCGCCCAGGAGAGGGGCTTGCACTTGAGGTCAACCAAGCTGACTGCTCCCACACACAAGGTAAAACAAAAATTGCTCTTTGGAGGGACATAAAAACCATCTCGAATCTCTACAGTGTTATCATTTGCAATACCCAGGAGAGAATCCAAAATTATATGAAGACATACAAAGAAACAGGAACCTATCACCCATACTTAATATAAAGATGATTCATGGGAAATGGCCGTGAAAGGCCCCGGATGTTGGAATTAGCAAATGAAAAAATTTAAGGTAGGGTCTTATCATGATGCTCAGGGATGTAAAGTAAAATTTGGTCCCGCTGATTGAAAAGAAAAGACGTTTTAACAGAGAAATAGAAACTATTTTATCTTGTTGAAGGTGCTATTTAAGAAAAAAAATTTAATATATTTTCTAATGTTTTTTATTTATTTTCAAGAGACAGAGAGAGACAGCGCAAGCAGGGGAGGGTCAGTGAGAGAGGGCGATACAGAATCTGAAGCAGGCTCCAGGCTCTGAGCTGTCAGCACAGATCCTGAAGTGGGGCTTGAACTCACAAACCGTGAGATCATGACCTGAGCCAAAGCGGGATGCTTAACTGACTGAGCCACCCAGGCGCCCCTAAAAGAAATTTTTTAAATACTTATTTTTGAGACGGCAAGGGACAGAGGGGAGGGGTGGGACAGAAGATCTGAAGCAGGCTCTTTGCTGACAGCACAGAGCCCGATGCAGGCCTCGAGCTCACAAACTGAGATCATGACCCAAGCTGAAGTTGGATGCTCAACCAACTGAGCCACCCAGGCGCACTGAAACTATTTTAAAAATAACCAAATGGACATCCTGTAACTAAAAGTATATGTATCTGAAACAAAAGACCACTGAACTGCTTAACAGAAAATTTGAGATGACATAAGACTTAGTTCACTTGAAGATACCTCAAATGAATTACTCAAAGTAAAGAAAGAATTTAAAAAAAAAAAAAGAAAAAAGAACAGATCTCCGGGATCTGCAGGTCAATGTCAAATGTCTAATACACATGTAAATGGGGTTCCAGAAGGAGAGGAGAGAGAGGTAATCGAGTAGAAGAAAGACTCCAAGGAACAATGGCTGAAAAATTCCCCAATACGGGGAAAGACATCAATGACAAATTTCGGAAGTTCAATTAACTCCAATGATGATAAATACAAAGAAAGCCACACCTAACTGTTAAACTACTGAGAGCCAAAATAATGATAGAATTTTGTAAGCAGCTGGAATAAAAACATGTCACATTCAGAGGCATCAGCCCTCAAATGACTGCTGATTTCTCATCAGAAATAATGCAGTCCAGAAGATGCTCAAAGGGCGGAATGAGAATTTAAAAATCTGTGAACGCAGAATTCTGTATCCAGTGGAAGGATTCTTTAAGAATGAAAAGCAGGGACACCCGGGGGGCTCAGTCAGCTGAGCCTCCGACTTCAGCTCAGGTCATGATCTCGTGGTCCGTGAGTTCGAGCCCCACAGCAGGCTCTGTGCTGACAGCTCAGAGCCTGGCACCTGCTTCAGATTTGGTGTCTCCCTCTCTCTCTGTCCCTCCCCTGCTTGCGCTCTGTCTGTCTTTCTTAAAAATAAATAAATGTTAAAAAATGAAAAGCAAATGAAGACATTTCAGTTAAGGCCTTCCAAGGACCAGAAATCCAAACTCAGAACAATCCTACTGTCTTATCATCATTTGCTCTTTACAGAGAAGGGACCTTCATCTCTGAGAGGCAAGGCGCTTGCCCAAAGTCACACACGCAGTGGGGCCTCCGCAGTATGTCCCTGCGCCCACTCCGCAGCACCTCACAGGGCCACTCAGCTACTGAGTGAGGCCTGCCAAGCCCCCTCCCCAATACTGGTGGCGGCTCCGAGTCACCCCATCATGAGTGAAAAAAATCCCAGGAAAGTGCGTGCTGCTTTTCCACAGGGATACCCTTCTTCCTTCTGCTGCAACTCTGGGGAGTCCCCGATCGGCAAGGCAGGGCTGGAAGAGGCAGCTTGGCCCACGGCACCAGGAGACACCTGTCACCTCCCTAGAAATGGGCACCACCCAGTCCCAGCAGGGGAAGCCCAGAGCCACCTGGCCAGGGAGCCAGAAAGCCACACCGTGGTCCAGGGTGGGCTCAGGGAGAGTCAGAGGTGGTGTTCGATGTGACCACACAAGTGACAAGGTCCACACCGGGAGCTGGAGCCAGGGATGGTGTTGTGAATTGAACTGTGTCCCCATAAAAGGAGGTATGTTGAGGCCCTAACCTCCAGTGCCTGTGACCTTATTTGGGTCATCTCTGGATGCATGTATTTGGGTCAAGTTAAGATGAGGTCATACTGGACTACAGTGGGCCCTGAACCCCATAACTGGTATCCTAATAAGAAGGCAGTGTGATTCGACGGGGCCACACAGACACGCAGGGAGAGGGCCAGAGGACAACAGGAGGAGGGGCCCCTGCATCTCCAGGGACCCGCCGTGGCTGTCATCAAGAGGAAGACACTCCAGTCACAGCCCTGCTGGCCACTAGCTGTGTGACCGCACCCAAATCACTCACCCTCTCTGAGCCCTGACTGCCACAACTGTCATCCCTGCCAGGCCACAGTTCTCTCAGGGTTTACGTGACATTCAAATGATTCTGTGGCCTGGAAAGTTCCCTGGAAACGCTGGCAGAAGCTGGCAAACCTGTGGGGGAGATTAAGATGCTCATCTCCGGGAGCTCCTGCCCTGCTCGTCCATCACCGTCTGTCACCATAAGTGCTGTCGACACCATTAATGATCCGTCCCGTGTCGGGGCTCACGGCAGAGGGGGGCCTCGGAAAGCCCAGCCCGATCCTTCTGATGGCAGCAATGCCTTTAATTAGCATTGTCAGAGGCGAAAGGCTGATGAGGAGGGAGGGGCGGGCAGAAAGAGGAGGAAGAGGCAACCGCTTTCCGAGGAAGGAAGTGCAGTGAGAGGAAGGAGGCCAGGCAGCGGAGCCCCAGCCTGAGACGGGACCCCGTGAGCGGGCTTCCCCTCACCCTCTCTGGGCTCCCTTGGGAGGAGAGGCCAGGCTGGGATGCTGGGTGCTCTGGGTCTGGGGAGCCCCACGAGGGAGGTGGAGAGGTAGCTTTGGGACGTGGCGGGGTGGGAGTCGACGGGGCCTCTGGAAACGGCAACACGGCGGTGGGGCGTGGAGGAGTGAGGAGTGACAGCCTGGTGGCACTAATGGCTTCCCGGATGTACACGGGCCACAGGGGCCCCTGCTCCACCACAAAAGCCTAGGCAAGCCTGCTGGAGGATGGGAGGCAAGGGACAAGCCGCTGCCGCAGAGGCCACGCTGGGCCAGTCTACAGCCAGTCGGTCCCCAAACACGAGAGAGCACCCACAAGGCCCACAAGGCCTAGCAGCGACACCCTCCTGACCACAGCCACCACGAATGTGTGAGTGAGCACAGCCTCTAGGCAAGGAACACCTTGCAGAGACCCATAGACTCAGGAGCAAAAATGAAGTCTTCTTGTTGGAAGCCGCAGAGTTCTGGGGATGCTTGTTACACAGCAGGTCTGGCCGGGCCGTGGGGTCTCCAGGCAGAGCCACGTCACGGCATCTTTAGAACAAGGAATGGCCACGCACCCAGCTCTGCTCCGTAGATCACCTGTTTCTGGAGGCGGCGCAGTCATTTAAAAGGGAAGAGTTTCCTGAGCAGAAACAGCTCTCCAACACGGCCCAGGGTTTCAGGCCGGCGCACGCTCCCTCCCCCACCAAGGGGCCTCATCCACACGGTGCTCTGACCACAGTGCGGTCCCTTCAGGTTCACCCGGGCAACTCCGATGGTTCTCCAGGTCTCAGCCCACGTGTCTCATCTCTGGGGAAGCCCCTGGGCCCTCCATGCTGACACCTGGCTCCTTTGGGTCATGGCGGCCTGTGACGGCACTTGGGGTGGGAGGCAGTGGGAGGGAAGTCCCGTCCCCCGAGACTCAGAGTTTCCTCCCTTGGGAAACAGGGATGACGTCAGCGGACTCACAGAGGCCCAATACGACAGGGACCAAAGGCATTGGGAGTTCTGAGAACCTGGACAGCGTGTGGCCCTGAGAACCGGACCCAGGACCTGACCCCTTGGACCAGGACAGGCCGTGGTAATAGTCAGCCCTCTTGGTACTCAGGAGCTTCACACACAGAACTGAATCCTCTCAGCTCCCAAAGCAGCCTCAGTGATGCCATGGTCCCCATTGTACAGACGAAGAAACCGAGGCACAGAGAGGATTAATAACTTGCCGAAAGCTGCCCACCGGGTGTGTGCAGAGCCAGGACTTACTCCCAGGCAGGCTGGCTCGAGTCCTTGAACTTGACCCCCAGCCTGGTGCTTCTCAAGATGTTTTAAAGGGGTCAACAATGGGAGTGGGGGAGGGGGTGGACATTTCCGGGGAGAAAGCAGGTGCTGAGGGTTGGGTGCCCATTGGGTGCCCACCCACATCTTCCCTCCCCAGCCTGGTGAGACCTTCACAGAGCTCCGGAGTTCACTTCCTGAGGGCGGCGGACCCAGGCCTGAGACCGAGAGAGCCAGGTGTTGGTTCTGGCTGTGCTCAGGACACATGGCCTGTGCCCACGTGATTCCTGGGGACAGGAGACAGCTGGCATCAGTCACCTTAGTCCTGTCTGCTGGCTTCCCAGAAGGGCAAGGGCAAGGCAGGAGCACGGGGCCGCTGGACCCAGCACCAAGGAAAGCCACCGGATGTATAGCTGTGACTGCCTGGATCAAGGGTTGCATGAGAGGTTTGGCAGGAAACTTCCAGAACACCCAGGGAAGGACCCAGGAGAGAACTAGACAGCTGTATCCACCTTCTAAGCCCACCCAGAGTGGAAAAAGCCCCCAGAGTAGGAGGTGGCCCGGCCCCCTGGCAGCTCTCCCAGCGGGTAGGGGGGTGGGGGAGGCGGGCAGAAGCTGTGAGACCTGGCCCCTACCCCACGGTCGGCCTCCAGCCCCAGCACGCTGCTGTGGGCATGAGGAAGGGGAAATACCAAGTCTGGGTCAGCCTCTGGACCGTCACCTGGGACGGGACTGTCCCCATCACACATGACAACAGGCTACTTAGTTCCCTGAGGGTTACCACGCAGGCCCGTCCCGTCCAAGGCCTCGTCCAGGGTAGGGAAGATGACACCCTGACCAAGGTCTGACAGAGCGGTGGCGCCCCCACTGTAGACTTGCTGAGCTCACCTCGCTCCCGTGCCCCCCACACCCACACTCCCCTGGGAGCAAGCACCCAGCTCATGGGGGCTCCTGGCACCAACCGTGGCCCGATCGTGCTGTTGCTGAATTTCAGGCCCTGCGGCAGAAGCTGGGCCCTGTCCCCGAGCAGGTCTGTGACAAGTCCCCTCCGGCGACCTGACCACCGTGGGGCAGGGGTGGGGCAGCTCCCCCGCTGCGGGCACAGGCCAGGCATCAGGAGAGCAGCTCACGTGGCTGGAGTAAAATGCAAAGGGCCCGGTGCAGGGCTGCGGGGTAGGGGGGACTTGTGCACTGGGTCCCAGCGTGCAGCCCAGAGGCCCAGGACCCCAGGTTCTGCCTGCCAGGGGCCAGAGCTCACACCCGGGCCAGGAAGGGGCCGTCCAGCCCCAGTTGCCCACAGGCAGGAGTCGGGGCTGGCCTTGCTGCCCCTTAAAGTCCCCACCCACGGACGGGACACCCACCCGCACCTGGAATCAAGTCATCACGCTCTAACATCATACCCCCTCCGGGGCAGGGGGCAAGAAGGGTGGGGGATGGGAACGACATGGGGCCAAGAGCCCCTAGAGCCAGGTGAGTCCTCACCCTCTCCAGGTGATCCTGGACCCGGATTCCCTCCCCAGAGCCAGCCCGGCCAAAGAAATGCATGCCAACAGGAGACCCAAGGGGTGACAAGGAGTGTAAACATTTACACTGGGCTGAGCACTAATGAATTTTAAAGGCTGATAAATCATTCCATCATCCCAGCACCTGCCCCAAGAGCTCCAGGTGAAACGGAATTTGGGGACCTCGAATTGTGGCCCCAACATGTCCCTGCTGCTCTGTGGTGTGCCAGCCAGAGCCTGGGACGCTGGGAATGAGGGGCTCCAATAAGGCCCTTGGGAGAGAGGGGTGGGCCTGGGGGAGGGGCCGGGCGCTGGGCCGGTGTAGTCATGTCCCCACAGCGTAGCTCCTCGTGGGACAGACCAGCTGGGAGGTCTGCACTCAGACCCCACGCTTACGAGCTGTGTGACCCTGGACAAGGCACTTCACCTCTCTGAGTCCGTCTGTGAAACAAAGATGGCCACACACACCCTCCAAGACGGTCGAAAGGTTGAGCTCCCCGTCAGCGCGGGGCAGGTCCCCGCCCCGCACATCCGACTACTCGAGAGACTGTTAGCTACTGGGGAGTTATTAGGTTACTGTTTAAAGGTAAACTGCCGCTAGGGTTGATGTCTTTTATGTGGACAGCTGGATAAAAGACTCAAAAAGAAGTACAGCGTTTCTGCTTGAGAGGATGAGAACGTTCTAGAAATGGACAGTGGGGATGGTTGCACAACTTCATAAATGTACTTAAAGCCACTGAACTGTACACATAAAAATGGCTAAAAGGGTCAATTTTATCTCGTATATGTTTTACAATAAGACTTTAGTTTTAGGGGCGCCTGGGTGGCTCCGTCGGGTAAGCGTCCGAGTTCGGCTCAGGTCATGATCTCGCAGCTCATGGGTTCAAGCCTCATGGTAGACTCTACACTGACGGTGGGGAGCCCGCTTGGGATTCGCTGTCTCCCTCTCTCTCTCTCTGCCCCTCCCCCGCCTGTTCTCTTTCTCTCTCACACACACAGGGTAACATTTAAAAAAAGAGATTTTTTTAAATTTCTGTGCTGGCAGCTCAGAGCCTGGAGCCTGCTTCGGATTCTATGCCTCCCTCTCTCTCTGCCCCTCCCCTGTTCTGTCTTTTTCTCTCTCTCAAAAATAAACATTAAAAAATTTTTTTAATAAAAATAAAAAATAAATTTAATTTTAAAAAAGAACAGTAATTGAGCACCTACTGTATCCCGGCCACTGTTGCATACACAGGGCATTCTGCAGCATACTATGCTCCCTGCAGGCCGCTCCCTCTCTAGCGAAGGACACAAAGAAGCAAACTTTTATAGAAATGTAGATTATTTTTCTGGGGAGGGGGTAAGAGCTACGATGAAAAATAAAACTAAAGGGGATGGAAGAGGCGGGAGGTGCTGTTTTAGTCGGGGAGGTCAGGGAAGACTTCCTGGAGGCGGGGCATTTGAGCAGAGACCGGAAGGGAGCCAGGGAGGCAGGCCCACAGGTACTGGGGGAGCAGCACGTGCAAAGGCCCTGAGAGGCGGGAGTCAGCGTGCCCTGCTGCGGGTCAGCCAGGAGAGCAGCGGGGGCAGGATGTGAGCTCAGTGGCAGGCCGGGCACAGGCCTGACCACATGAGCGGCTCTCAGGAGCAGGTGGAGTGGCGGGGATGGCGGGAGCCTGCTGCACCCCTGCGGCTCGCCTGCTCACTTGTGCGGCGCTCTGGTTCCGCAGCTGTGAGGACATGTGCCCGCATCACGATGACTTTGTTGCCGCTACTTTTATTTCAGCATTATAAAAACGGAGGCAGAATTCACGAAATGCCAAGGTGACACTTCCAACCGTACGCTTCGATGGTTTTTAGTGGGATCGCTGTGCTGCGCAGCCATCACCGCTGCCTAATTCCAGAACATTCCTGTCACCCCGGAGAGAGCCCCAGGACCTGTCCACCACTCCTGGCTCCCTGCCAACCACTGGCCTGCCTGCGGCTTTGCCTCCTGGGGACACTTCCTGTATTTGGGACCGCACAGTGTGTGGCCTCTGTGTCTGGCTTCTCTCGCCTGGCATGTGGTCAAGGTCCCTCCCCACCTGCAGCCTTCAGTCCTTTCTCGGTCGATAAGACTCCACTGAGAGGGTGATGCGCTTTAGGACAGGCCCCAGCAGGCCTGAGTGGGGGTTGGGAGCTGGGAATGGCCTGCACCCTGGCACCCCTGGCCCACGGTGACACCCAGCTCCGCCAGCTGGGGGACGGCCGGGGGAGCCAGAGCCAGGGTGGCAGAGTGCTGCCTTCCGTGGGTGCTCCCCGGGGGGCAGGTCCAGGCGGGGCGGGGGCTGGGCTGCGGCGGCCGGTGGCCTGGCCGGCTCGGAGGCAGATGGGCTGGGGCGGGGGGGGGGGGGGGGGGGGGGCAGCTTGGCTGGCCTGTGGTCCGCAGGGCCTGGTCAGGCGGTTTGATTCCAGGCCAGGGCAGACTGTGCTCAGAGTGGGCTCGACCCCCCAGATCTGACTCCAGGAGAGTCCCCAGTCACACAGGCCCCTGTGGGCCCCGAAGCTGGCCAGGCAGCCTGCGGCCAGCAGCTGCCCTCGGACACGGTCAAGGTGAAAGGGACTCAGAGCACCCCACCGGCTCCCTGCCTGCGTCCTCACAGCACAAGCTCCTAGAAACCCCCCACAGCACGATCACCTGGGCTTTTCTCCTGAAGGTGAAGATCCCAGGGCCCCTCCCAGCCCCAGGGGATTGGAATCGTGGGTCCCTGGAATCTGTTTTGACAGGTTCTGTGGTTCACCGAGATTTGAGAGCCCGCTGAGGCACTGGGAGGTCTGGGAGCAAGAGCCCACGGTGCTGGGTCTGCCTGAGCCTCAGTTTCCCCATCTGTAAAGTGGGAACAATGCTGTCACCTCAGGGTTGGTCATGAGGACTCGAGGCAACGCACACAAAAGTGCCCGACAGAAACCAGAAATTGCTCAAAACCTCGTAACCACGATCGGCAATGTGCTGTCGTTACACACCAAACAACCGACTCTGGATACTGAAAGGAAGCGCAGAGGGGAAGAATGAATACATGAGAGACAGAGGGGCCGAGGTGTGGTGAATTTGCTGTTGGGGGACCTGGTTATGAACCCCACCTTCTCCTGGCTGCCATTTCACCCCTCTGAGCCTCAGTTTCCCCATCTGTGCCGTGGTCATGTTAAGAGCTGCCTGTGCTGGAGGGCCCTGGGAACAGCAATGTGCTTCCCCCCCCCAGGATGACAAGCTGCGGCGGGAGAGGAGGGTGGGGGCCTGATGCAGACCCAGACTGACCACCAGTGTCCGGCCGGGGTGTCCGGCCGGGCTGGCCAGCCAGGGACCTCCCACGCCTGGCGCCACGGGCCCCAGCCTCTCTGCTCATGTAGCCGGTCCCTTGGATCCCCGTGGGCAGATGGGCCAGCAGGGCCAAATGGCCCAAGGACAAGGACACCCTTCGGGCCTCATCACATCAGTGTGTCCAGCAGATCCCTTGCCAGGCCTGCGTCTGCTCCGGGGAGGGGTGCGGGGCTCAGCAGCCAGACGCTGAGGTCATAGCTGGCACGGCCCACTGGCCCCTCTGCCCGCCTCTCCCGCTGCCCTGGTCCCGGGCATCACTGCTTCTCTCCTGGAAGACGAGGGTCTCCTGCCTTTCTCCAGCCGGGTCCACCCAGGCCAGGGGGCCTTTTGTGAAGCTGAAACCCCATAGCACCAGGACCCTCCCTAAAATCTTCTGTGGCTCCCCACTGCCTCACCCGCCTCTCACCCAACACAACTCCTACCCCTTAGCCAGTCTGGACTTCTTGTGTTTCACCAAACAGGACCATTTATTTATTGAAGGAATATTTACTGACCACCAACTAAGTACCGGACCCCAGGCTAGGCAACAGGAAATGGGCACCGAGCAGGCTGTCCCGACTGGCCGGTGTCTGTCAGGGGAGGGGAGAGCGCCCACAAACAGGCAAAGCAAACACCACACGCTGTCCACGTCCCCCTCCCCCTTGCTCGTGGCAAGGCCCCATGGCCCAGCCTCTGGGTGACAGTGCAGCTCAGGGTGACAGTCTGTTCCCACTGCGGTGTGGTGGGGGGGAGCAGTGCCTGGACACCCCCACAAAGGGGCTGGTGTGGCAGCTGCAGCCCTGGCATTGGGGGTGCCCACAGCCGGGTGAGGGCACAGCCTTGGCAGGCGCAAGGGCAGGTCCCTGAGGCTCTGCACTGGCTGACGATGGCTGGCAGCTCTGCCTCCCTAGATTGGTTTCCTCATCTGTAAAATGGGCACATCCGTGCCTGTGCCGTAAGGCGCTGGGGGCAATGGCCATCCTGGGGCCCGCTCGGTCGTGCTGCTGCTACCAGTCCTCCCCGGGTCACCATTCACTGGCCAGGAGCACCCTGAGGCCACCAGGCCCCCCACTTGGCTCCCCCAGCTTCCCCGGGGGAGGAAATCCCTCACTGGGCAGAGCTCCCGCAGGCTGGGCGCTGGCCAGGAGCATTAACCACCCAGAAGCCATCAGACTTGGGCCATTCCGCCACTCCCATGTGGGGAGGCCTAGGCTCCGAGGGTGAGCTGGTCCTCGTGTTGGGAGCAGGTGGCTTCTATGCCACGCGGAGCCCAGGGGTGTGCTCCTGACATTGTGAAGTCCGCGGGGCCAGCCCCAGGTCCCTTTGCCACGGCCGGCCATCCACCTCCAGGGACAGTGGCACTGCCGCAATCTCCCAGGCGGGCCCCATGCCTCGTGCCTGCTGCCCTGCACCCCTCTCTACCCACGGGTCCCTGAACCCATTATAGAGATGAGCAGACGGAGGCACCCCCAGGCAGGAGTGAGCCCTGTGCGGCCCCATCTCCTGTGGGTTCTCGGGCTCCCTCCCCAGACTTCTGGAGACAAGAACTTGCAGCCCAAGCACGCTGCACCGCAGCTGCTGGGTGGGTGCTATCCATGGGGCCCGCGTGGTGACAGCCCCTTAACTTTGGCATCACGATCGCTGCACACGTTTCACACCTAAGACCTTACCAAATGCTCGTGATGGCCTTCGGGGATGGCATTACTCTCCCCCACTTACAGATGGGGAAACTGAGGCCCCCAGGGGTGGGGTCCGTGCTGTGCTGGTAAACAGCTGACTACTGGCTCATGGGGGGGGGGGGGGGGAGCAGGAGGGCACACCCTGATTTGCCTGTTTGCTGAGCCGGAGACTTGGAGCCACTCACGGTTTGACAACAGCCTTGCAAAATTCCTAAAACATTTAACATCCAGCTCACAAAGCTTCCGACCGAGGGCAGCTCCGGCACACCCCAGAGCAGAGTCCCCCACGTCCGTGCCTGCGCAGGCCCTGAATCCGGCTGAAGCCCCAGCCCCCAGCCCATCAGCAGGACCATCACCACGGCTGCCAAGCCCCTGCCCAGCCCGGCCTGGCATCACGTCACACACACCAGCACCAGGGCCCTTGCCAAGGACAGTCAGACCCCAGGGCTCCTCTGGCTGTGAACACCGCAAAATGGGTAAATACTTCTATCTGTCCAGAGCTGTAAGCGTTCAATGAGTCCATACGTGTTCGTGTTAGATCAGGACCTAGAATGGCAGAAACAATTTTACAAAATACAAAAGAAGAAAACCCGGAGCCCGTACCCAACCTGCTTTCAAGACTTCCTATAAAGCTACAGTAATCGGACAGTGTGCTACCAGTAAAAGGCACACGTACAGAACAGAGAATCAGAAACAGACCCACAAATCGTGGTGAGTTACGTTTCGTTAAAGACACCCAGGCAATTCGATGCGGAAATGGCAGTCTTCCCAGTACATAAACGAACATATGGGGGAAAAAAATAACATCAACCCTTACTTTAATTTCTTAGACAAGACATGAAAAGCATAAATGACAAAAGAAAGAAATGGATAAATTGTACTTTATCAAAATTTAGAAGTTTGCTCTTTGAAAGAAACCATCATAAAAACCAAAAGCCAAACCACAGAACGATTGAAAGTATTCACAATACGTGTATCAGACAAAGCACCTGCACCTGGAGAGTACACACGCCTTGTAGAACTCAATAGGACTGCAAACCACTTAATTAAAAATGGGCAAAATATTTGAATAGACACCTCTTAGAGCTAAATATAGGAATAGCCAGGAAATACACGAAGAGATGCTCAACCTCACTGGACACCAGGGACGCGCATTTAAATCCCGAGACACCTGTACACACCCGTCCGAAGGGCTGAAATGGAAAGGACTGATGACACTATGGTTGGGAGGATGCCACACGCTGGAAATCCGGACCCCAGTGGAGACGCACGGCGCTATCGGCCCTTCGGGAGGCAGCGCCGCAGGTTCTTACAGAGTTCGGTCTTTGCCTGTCATGTGGCCCAGCCAGCTCTGGCCACCAGGGACCACAAAGCCGTTGAACACAAAGACTTGTACATACATGTTAGTAGCGGCTTTATCACAGCAGCTCAGAGCTGGAAACAACCGAAACATCTAGCAGCAGGTGAACACAGAAATAAATTGTGGCACCCATACAAGGGATGTGCAGTGTCCAAAGGCAAATTAGTGGTCCTGCAGCACAGGGCACAGCCAAGGAGAGACAGAACAAAAGAACAAGGAACCTCTTGGGAATGATGGAAAGGTCCTGAATCCTAACTACAGCGGCAGTGTCCTAAGTCCGTAAGTAGGCGCCGTTTACTGTCCTTGATAATGTTGTGTCTAAGTTTTTGTTCGCAGTAAAGGGGAAAAAGGGGGGGAAACAGCCACCACGTCAGCCCCTACCTTCTTCCGAAGCCTCCAGCAAATGCTGATTTCAGACCCTAAGGGCTCTACCACCCGAGTAATTACATAAAGGGAAACAATCATTTGGGGCATTTTTCATCAGCTGACATCATTCATGTTTATCAAGCTGCTAATTCATCCCAATTTGTCCAGGGAGGTCGGTGCCCAGCGTTCGGTAGAGTCTCATTAATTGCACGTTGAATTAATTAATGATCTAGCTTTCCCAGGCGCACGGAGCTCATCCCGTGGTGACAGGAAGCCAGCGTGGGCAGCCTGAGCCGACCGCGGGAGAAGCCCAAGGCGTGACCCTCCAGGGACAAGGCCTTTCCCAGGGTGTCCTCAGATGCTGAGGCACGACCAGCAAACGAAGGCAGACTCAGGACCATTCTGATGTGATATGAGGGGCTGGGGTGGGCAATGCAGCAGCGAAACTTGAAAATCAGTGAGCAGCCGCTAGGGGGTCCGGGGCAGGCTTCCACCAGAATGCCCCGTCCGGCTGGATGACGTGCTGGGGACAGGTGAGCCAGAGGATGGAGGTCTGAAGGCAAATGGCTGCTGTGTCTTCCTCCCAGGTCACCTCCAGGGGACACTGTCAGGGCCCGACGATCCTGAGCTTTCTTGTCAATGGGGAGGTGACCCGGGGGGGGACACGCGTTCCCTTCTGCCTTCCTCCGGAGCTTCATCAATCACCCCAATCGGCAGTTCTCAGATGTGGTCCAAGGACCCTGGCGGCTCCTGGGGTCCTGCCTTTCCAGCTACAGATCTGCCCGAAACCAGATCCCGGCTACAGATCTGCCCGAAGCTGGACATTCTACCACTTCCGCCAGATAACAGATCACAACAGGCTGCAAGCAGGTGTGAGAACGCTGCCATCATCTAGGAAATCAGACATTAAAGAGGTCTACAAAAATGCTACTCGTCTTGTGAAGGTTTCTTTGTTTTGTAAAGCATAGTAATTTCCCAGAAAAAAATATTATTTATGTTAACATTTAATGGGCCTTTTTAAAATGTTTACTTTTTTTTGAGAGAGAGAGCGGTGGGGGAAGGGCAGAGAGAGAGGGAGCCACAGACTCCAAAGCAGGTTCCAGGCTCTGAGCTGTCAGCACAGAGCCCGATGCAGGGCTCGAACCCATGAACCGCGAGATCATGACCTGAGCGGAAGTCAGACGCTTAACTGACTAATGCTTAACCAACCCGTAAGGGTTGAAAGTCAGTTCAATGTTAAATGTTGACTTTGGTTAAACATCCGACCTCAGCTCAGGTCATGATCTCACAGTTTGTGGGTTTGAGCCCCGTGTCAGGTTCTGTGCTGACACCTGGGACCCTGGAGCCTGCTTCAGATTCTCCATCTCTCTCCCTCTCTCTCTCTCCCTCCCTCCCTCCCTCTCTCTCTGTCTCTCTCTGGAGCCTGCTTCAGATTCTCCATCTCTCTCTCTCTCCCTCTCTCTCTCTCTCTCTCTCTCTCTCTCTGCCCTTCCTTTGCTCACGCTCTTTCTCTCAAAAATAAATAGTAAACATTAAAAAATAATATAAAACAATAAACAGATATGTAATTCTTTTCAAATGTAACCACTGAGGGCTATAGCCCGCCCACACAGAAGCTCTTAGGGATTGACAATAACGTTTTAAGAGTGTAAAGAGTTCCAAACACCAGAAAGTTGACAAGCACGACCCTAAAAGTATGGTGGGCAATTTGGGTGTTTGATCTATTAATGTGTCTACCGATTCAAGCAACGTTCCTTAGTCCTGAGAACTACTGGGCCCATCCAGGACTCTCCCACTCCCTGGGCTGGCGCCATCTGTCACAAGATGCCCAGAGCCAGACGGAGACGGGTGAGCCAACCAGACTGCAAGAGCTCACCTCCCCACAACCGAGCTAAAGCCCACACCACAGGCCTGCTGCTCCGTCTCTGACGAGGCCCCACCCCTGCTCACGGGGTTGTCGTGGCGGAGGGAGCGTAGGAGGAGAGTGAGCCAGGAGGGGACAGGAGAACCATGATATCATGACCTAAGCCGAAGTCAGACACCTAACCGGCTGAGCCACCCAGGCGCCCCTGAGTCATTAATCTTATTGGAAATATTAGCATCCTAGTTATCCACTCGCCTGTCCTAGCAAAAATCAGTGAGGGTGACGACTTTTCCCTCCATCTCCTGGGACCGCAGTTGACAGTAAGGATACAGACAGACAGTTTGGCCAATGTTTAAGGAAGGTGCTTCCGAGACCTTCCAGGCACAGCCTTCAGAATGCCTCCCTCCACTGGACACTTAATATTTCTGCGCACGCTTGCCTAGTGAGTAATTACGCACAATGACGACCACAGCGAGCATGAGGGATCCGGACCACTTGTCCCCAACGGCTCACAGATGACGGAGGTGCAGCTAGTTGGCCTTCAGAGACCAAGGGCAAGGCCATGCATGCAACAGCAGCTTGGGGCTCTGCGTCACACACAGCTTGAGGCTGAGGGCTCCAGTCTCTGACGTGGGATCCATGAGCCGGCCAGTCTCCAGTCATCGTGACTTTACCCAAGCGGCCCCAGGAGCCCCACCACACAGCAGAGACCCCAGATCAGCTCCACAGTGCCCCAGCTGTGAGCTCACGGAGGAAAGTCACAAGCAAGACTGGGGATCACGCCCTGTCTTCCTGCTGCTACACAGCAGAATCTTGGGGGGCGAGCCTGCCATGTGGACGTGGCCACGGAGGGTGCTGAAGGGAGTGTCAGGGAGATGACAACACGAGGTGCCACTTAAGTGTCCACAGCAGCCAGACACAGCGCGGGAAGCCTGCGGACCTCAGGAGCTGGAGCAGAATAGTCACCGGCCCCAGCATCACAGCCAGGGGACCCAGGCACAGACCCCGGCTCTCTCACACACTGGGTGACTTTGGGCCAGCTGCTCAACGTCTGTGTGCCTTGGTGTCCTCATTTATACATCAGGGTTGGTGATACGGTAGGTGTCAGGCTCCTCGTGGCGCTGGGGGAGGACAAACAGTGACAGGCTTGAAACGCTGCCTGCCGTGTAGCTGTCCTTGCCCTGACCATGTCCTCCGACCCGCCAGCTGCACGGGAAGTGATGCAGACTGCGGGCTCCACTTTACTCAGGAGAAAAGCCACACCGGAGGTGACGTGCCCTGTCCAAGGTCCTGCGGCAGGTGCAACTGGGCCTCACACACTCACCTGCCTGACCCCAAGCCCCCCGCACTTTGCACTTTGCCTGTGGCTTTTCATGGAAGTACTTCCTGTTTTAATGAATCAGAAAGAAGCTCCTTGGGGCCCTGGGGGGGTGGGTTGTCAGTTGGTTAAACATCTGACTTCGGCTCAGGTCATGATCACACAATCCATGAGTTCGAGCCCCACGTTGGGCTCTGTGCTGACCGCTCAGAGCCTGGAGCCTGCTTCCAGTTCTGTGTCTCTCTTTCTTTCTGCTCCTCCCTTGCTCGCACTCTGTGTGTGTCTCTCTCTCAAAAATAAAATTAAGGGGAAAAAATTTTTAAAAAAAAGAAGCTCCCCTTTGCCATTTTTAAAATGTTTACTTATTTATTTAATTTTTTTGAGAGAGAGACAGAGAGAGAATCCCAAGCAGGCTCCACGTGTCAGCATGGAGCCTTCTGCAGGGCTGGATTCCATGGTTTCTGAGATCGTGACCTGAGCCAGAACCAACAGTCAGATGCTTGACTGACTGAGCCCCCCAGCCACCCCTCCTCTTTGCTGTTTTAGACCCAAGACAGAACGTACAATGAACTCATAGGGGCTCTGCCCCTTCCGAGCCACATGTCCTCAGTGTTCTCATCTGCAAAATGGGCACAGTGTTCCCTGGCCTCTCTCCCTCCCTTCCTTATCTCCTTGCCTTTCCCTTTCTTGCCTCCTTCCATTACAGCAGACATGCTCGGCACCACCACACTGGGCCAGTAGTGACTCAGACCTGGAGGCCTTGGGAGCTCAGCCCCGTCGGGGAGTCAGGGAGATAAACAGGCCCCACATGGTATGGCCAGTGCATCAGTGGAAAGAGACCTGGGCACCACGAGGGTCCAGCTGGAGGAATCAAGAATGGCTTCCTGGAGGAGGTGGTGCTGAAGCCGGGTCCGGTAAGGTCAGTATGAACAGAAACCCGGCCGGCGGGGAGGCGTTCGGGGTGGACAGGGGCATGCATGTGGGGCCCCCATCCCGTGGAGGGCGGCAGCGGGAGGGGAGCCAGACACGGCCCTCGGAAGCCATCCCCCTGCAAGGCCCTGAACGGCCCGCCGAGAAAGAGGCACTCAGCCAGGAAACCCGCGCGTCCTCTCCCTGTCCCCCGACTAACTCGCACCTTCCAGGACCCGCTGGCAAACAGTAGGCGGGTAGGGTTGTAAATTCGACCAAGGCCAGGAGGAGCCACTCTGGGCTAATTAGAACCACAGCGCAGTTTGAGGGCCTCAATTACCACCCTCGGCAGGAAACGCCTCCCCCCTCTGTGGGGTGACGGAGTCCACGGGGACATCGCCGGCCGGGCGAGGTATTAGAAAGACGCGGGGTCCCAGAGCAATTCCGTCTCGCTTAAGGGGGCGGGCTGGTCACCCGAGGAGTCAGAGCCTCAGAGGCAGACACTCGGGAGCTGGTTTGGAGACAGGAATAGAGAGGACACCGTTCCCTTCCTCCCCTCCTGCCTCTCCCCAGTGTTTTATTTAATTTCAAAAAATACAAGATTAGGCGAAATCACCACTCTGTTTCCGAGAGGGTGCACTTTATCAGACACGCTGGGCAGAGAGGAGGCTGCTGGCAGGACCGGGCTTCCCGGGGGTTGTCGCTGGCACCGCCCAGGGCACACGTGGGCCCTCTCTGAGCGCTAAAGCTATTCCCCTGGCGGGGTACTTAGCCCTGGGGCTTAGGCATACGACCACCCGTTATCTGAGGGCGTTACCCTCTGCCGGTCCCCCCCCACGGCGGTCACACGGGAGAGCAGCCCTGGAGGGCCCTCGAGGGCCCCCCGCTCCCTCCTGAGCCTGCCAGCACCTGGCTGTTCAAGGACCTCGGATCTGGTGCTCGGCCTCTCGGGGCCTCAGTCTGCTCATCTGTAAAGTGGGCAGTGGTAGCCGGATCAGGAAATCAGAACTTCTGCAACGCTGTCAGTTCCCAACACACCAGAGACGAGAGACGGGACACACGCAGGTGAATCTAAACTTCAGATAAAGCACGAATCATCTTTTCCTCTAAGCATATCCCCAACATCAAATGGGACGTGGTTCTCCTAAAAGAAACTGTCCTCCGAAATCCAATTTAATTGAGCAAGCTTTTTAGTTGCTAATTCTGGCAAGCCACTCAGACACACAACTTACTCTAAACGGACGCGGTGGCGATTCTAACGCAGTGGGAGGAGGGGGCAAGGGTGGGAGGTACAGGCTGGGCATCCAGTCAGAACTCTCCAGATCGGACCCTCTGAGAATCACCGAGGCAGAGCAGCAGATGTCACGATTTCTGCACTGTAACTGCCACCCCGACACTCAGCTGTGCCACCTCGTGTCTCTCGCGACAGCCTGGGGGCCCGGGATTGTAGCTTGGCGGTCATAAAGATGAGGAAAGGGAGACCCATGAGTGTGGAGGGACTTGCCCGGGGCTCACACAGCTGGTCCAAGGCCACCCGGTGCTCCGGGAGCAGAGCCCCTGCCCTGGAGGACTCCCTGACCACGTGTCCCACCCCAGACCCCGGCCTGAGCTCCGGCCTCCGCCGCTGTCCCCACTCTGTGACCCTCAGGGCCTCCCAATCCAAGCTGCCTCTCCTCATCCCTTTCAGCTCGATCCCGGTCAGCTGACAGTTTACCGACTCTCTCCAGCAGGAGCTCAGGTCTGTGCAAGCCTCCCCAGGGTATGCATTGGTGCTGGTTAGGACGGTGACTGAGGCTGCTTGGCTCCCGCCGCATGTCTGGCCCTGCCTTAGGATTGCATCTGCACCACATCACTGACCCTCCCATGCCTCCTCTAAGTTAACTATTATTATACCCATTTCTCAGATGGGGACGCTGAGGGTGCAGAGCGGTTCAGCGGCAGGGCTAAGCAGCAGAGCAGGGACCAGAAACCGGGCGTGGCTTCCCAGCTCCTGCTCCCACCCGGAAGTTCCGCCTCCACCTCCCCCAGAGGAACCGGGGCCCCGGACCCTGCCGGTCCACAAAGCACGTTGCGGATTTAAGGTGCATTTGCTTCCCGCGTTTGGTTGAACGTTTGCAACCTCAACCCTGAAGCACCCAGGCAGCGTGCTGGCCACCGTAAGACAGAGGAGCTGAGACTCGGCGGACGACCTTCAGCTCCCTATAGGACAGGTGTCCAACACGCTGGTGCATCCGTGATCCCCCGAGGGGCTTGTCAGATGCTAGGCCCTGACGTTTCTGGGTGGGGAATCTGTAGTTGACAGGCTCCGCGGGGGAGGCTACGGGAGTGTGAGGGCAGGTAGGTCTGCAGAAGCGAGGTGGGTTCCGGGCACCCGGTGAGTGCAGTGGAGGGTATGATACGCAGTGGGCACACCAGGCGAGTGGGGGTCCCCTGTGTGCTGAGAGGCGGGCAGAGGGGTGCTGCTGGGAGAACTGGATGGGTTCGTGGTGGTGAAGTGCTCAGAAGAGCGTCTAGCGCAGAATGCAAGTTACCGGTCTCCCCAAGAGGGAAGCGTTAAGGGACGCCCCCCAAGTAGAAGAGCTGGGTCAGGTCAGCTGGGCGCTGAAGACGACCCCACCGCCCTTCTTCCCGGTCCCGGGGCAGCTCGGCCAGTCCCCACCTCCTCTGTCGTGAAGGAAAGTGTGGCCCTCAAAATCCGCCCCAGCGGGCACTCGGCACCGGCGTGCCCAAGAGATGAGTGGATGAATAAATGGATGAGCCCCTGGGTGAATGGCGAGGGGTGAAGGCATGGACAGATGGGTACACGGCGAAGGGAGAGGGAACCTTCTTTCCAGCTCGAAAGCAGAAGGAAGATCCCCAATTTAATGGCAGGGAAGGGACCCCCAAGGGCAACCCCATGCGGCAGGGTCATTACTGTTTAAGGTTTCCTGGGCCCATTAGCAAATCCCCAGGCTCTGGGGGGCGATTAGATCAGGGGGAGGGGCCACACCAGAGGGTCCGGGTCTGGGAAGCCTCCAGTCTTGAATCCAGACGCTGACATGACAACATCAAGGAAAGCTCATTTGCAAACCCAAATTAGTGCCATCGTGATGATCATATACATGAAAGATAGGCACATAAAGTGCGCCAGGAACAGGCAGGACCACGGGTAACGGCGCACGAGGCGCCGGGAGCGCTCATAAAGAAAGGTTTTTGTCACTGAAACCCATGTGGTGACTTATAGACTCAGCTTAATTCTTTGTGTTTGTATCCTGGCAGGGGTCTCTTTTTCTCTTATTATCAATTATCACCCTCGTTAATAACATAAAGGTGTACGATGCGGATATAAATACACAGCCACGATAATCACAATTACGATGATGAGATTCAGCATTTATGAAGTGCTCGGGCTGAGCCCGGCCCTATTCAGAGCGTGTGACGGGCACTGCTGTATCTATTTTTGAACAATGTGAGACATTCTTGCCTTTCTATTGTCTTGCAGTTTGTCTTTCTGGATGCATCTGACCTACTTGTGTAACCAATTAACTCCTGTCTAGTCCCGGCCAAAGCGATCTAAAGCCGCCGTGGACCAGCACGTTCCACGGCACCAGCAGGTGCGTTCAGGTATTAATTAGTGCACCTCTCACAGCCCAGTGCTGGAGGCATCTCACAGCCTACGAGAAGAAAGCCCCGTCTCTGCCTCCTCCCTTCTTCATCCGTACGGCCAAACCCTGACGTTTCCCTGTGGCGTGCTGAATGGGGACCGTGCAAGACACATGTCCACGTTGTAACCCCCAGAACGTGAGCGTGTGGCTTTCATTATTAAGAGGGTCTTTGGGGACATAATAAAATTAAGGATCTTGAGATGAGAATCACCCCAGATCATCCAAGGGGACCCTACATCCAGTGACAAGTGTCCTTGTAAGGGACACAGAGGACAGACACACTCTCATGATATAAAGGAGGCAGAGGGGCGGCTGGGTGGCTCAGCTGGTTAAGCGTCTGACTTTGGCTCAGGTCACGATCTCACGGTTCGTGAGTTCGAGTCCCATATTGGGCTCTGTGCTTACAGCTTGGAGCCTGGAGCTGCTTCAGATTCTGTGCCTCCCTCTCTCTCTGCCCCTCCCCTGCTCATGCTCTCTCAAAAATGAATAAATGTTTAAAAATTTTTAAATAAATAAAGGAGGCAGAAATTGGGGTGATGTGGCCATAAGCCATGCCTCCAGAGGCTGGAAGAAGCAAAGGACCCTTCCCCAAAGTCCCCATAGGGAGTGTGGACCCTCCCACTATCCTGATTTTAGCCATCTGGCCAGTGGGACTGTCCACGAATAAATCTCTGCTGCTTTAAGCCGCTGAGTTTATGGTAATAATTGGGGCAGCCCCAGAAAACTAATACGCTTGCTAATGGGAAATGAGGGGCTCCCAGACCGGCCAAGAAAGACCCAGAAAAAATCAGGACGCAGGGAGTCAGTCAGGATGGACGGACCTAATCCTCCAAAATTCCAACAGATTTTATGAGCATTTACTGCTAGACACTCAGCATTCTGAAGGCAAACACCCTTAGCCAATGGGCTGGAAAGTCCTTAAACTATTTTTAAACTATTCAAAAGTGGGTAAAAATGCAATCAACAGGACATAAAAGATAAAACGCAAAGTCAGCAGGTGGAGCTGCATGGCCCAGGGGAGTGGCCACCAGCCACACGGGGCCACTGAGCACCTGGAAGGTGGCTAGCCTGAGCTGAGCTGCACTGTGAGCGGGAAACACACAACAGATTTCAAAGATTTAGCGAAAAACAGAATGTGAAACATTTCAATAATTTCTATGCTGATTATATGGTGATCATGTTTGGGATATGTAAATTAATTATTAAAATTAATTGCACCTATTTCTTTTTACTTGTGTAACGTGGCTTCTAGAAAATCCGAAATTACATGTGTGGCTCTGCTATTCGTGTGCCTGGAAATTTGGTGATTACTGGGAATTTAAAAATTGTGTGTGCCCTTTGGTTGGTGAGATCCCAAAACAATGTAACAAGCGCCAAAAGAGTCAAATGTCAGCAGCAAGGACCTTTCACTATCTCTTACCCCCAACCCTGTACCTCGACGTATCTTTACCTCCTGACCACACCTCCACACTGCCCTCCGCTGATTGGATCTAGAGGTAGACACCGCCCCCTTGAAGGCAGCCAATCACCAGGCTGCCCCGGAAGAGCTGAGCCAATCTCATGGCTCCCGCCTGAGAGCAGTAGTGAGTTCAGGAAGTGTAAGGATTCCTGGGGGTTGCAGGACTCCAAAGCCTGGGCAGCGAGAAGCACAAATAATCCAGAGCTAAGCATGACACTTACAACGGCACTGGTTACTAATGCAGATTCCTTGGCCCCGGCCCCAGACCGTCTGGGTGGAGCCTGGGAAGCTGTGTTTTAAACCACCCCCTGAGTGTGTCTGCCAGAGGAGGTCCGCAGGTCACACTGAGAAACCCCAAGCGCAGAGGTTGCAGAGATCGGTGGGCAGAGAAGAGAGCTTGGAACAGACCAGGGGTGGCTGCTTTGGGTCCAGTTCATGGGGCCTGAGCCAGCCAGGAGCGTCACTATGTCAGGGGTCCCCAGAGGGTGTCAGGGCACTCTCACCACAAAACCGGGAGCTTCCTGGAAAACTGGCCAGTGGGCACCAGGCTCTCGGCCCTCGGACTTGAGCAGATGGATCTACAGCGCCCTTCCAGACTTCCACTCGGCACCTGTTTGACTGGAGCTCTACTTCACCTCCACCTGACGTCCTAGCTGGTTCCAGAGTTCCTGGCGATCACTTCTCAGGAAGCAGAGTTTATGGGAGGAGCCGCCCTGGTGTCATCTAAACGTGTCCCTCAGATGCCCTCAAATAGCCACCAGCATGCCTGCTTGGAACCGGGCTTCTGAGGGGCCCCTGGGTGGCCCAGGCAGTCACGCGTCCAACTTCGGCTCAGGTCATAATCTCGCGGCTCGTGGGTTTGAGCCCCGCTTCAGGCTCTGTGCTGACAGCTCAGAGCTTGGAGCTGCTTCAGATTCTGTGTCTCCCTCTCTCTGCCCGTCTTTAGCTCATGCTGTCTCTCAAAAATATAAGCATTAAAAAAAAATGTTTGTTTCTTTTTAAAAGAACCGGGCTTCCAGTGAGCCCCGAGGCAGGAGCCACCGGGCGGCCCCGCGGAGCTAATGAAGCCGCGTGTAACTGTAATTACACCAGCTCACGGGCCTGTACGGCGTGTTCATGCAGGGCCTAATGAAGTGTCCCATGTTCTACAAACCTTGCTGTGTGATTTAATTACCCCTCTGCCCCGGGTGTGCCCCAGTCACCCACTGCGAAGGAGGGGACCCCAGCCGGACTCGGGGAGCAGCGGCAGGGACTGCGTAGCTGGGGGTGTGCCCTAGAAGGAGGTCCGGGACCGGGACAGGGGAGCTCACGCGCCAGCAAGTGGGGTCTGGGATCCGAGTTCGGATTTAGATGGAAGACAAAATATCACAAAGATAGTGGGGAGGATGACAGGTAGCATTTGGTGCAGGCGCAGGAATGTCTGGTGTGAAGGGGCCGTGGTGGGGCCTTCTGGCTGGGGTGTGGAGAGGGCGTGCTTGACCATGAGGCAGTGTGGGGCATCCAGAGTCAGACAGATGAGGATGAAACCCAGCCCTGCCTCTTTCCACCCGAGTGAGTCTGAGCAAGCGGCCTTCTTCCTGAAGCACCTGCCCAGGATCAGAGTCCTTTCCGTAACACTGATCACTTGATCCTCAGAAGAGCCCCGTACAGCTGGGCCTGGTATTACTCCAATATTGATGAGGAGGGGACCGAGGGTCAGAGAGGACAAGTAAGGGTGCCTGCAGTCGCACAGCCGGAAGGGATGGGAGTCCCCAGCCCAGGCTGTCTGTGCCCGCCCCCAGCGCTGGTGTGAATGTCAGCGCTGGTGCGTGAGCCTGGGGTGCGGCAAGGAGGAGCGGGAGAGAGTCCCCGTCTCCCTGCCCTTCCTCCCTCCTCCCAGCTGTCCTCCCCTGCGCCGCTGCTCCACACAACCTCTGCGTCTCCCTAAACCAACCGCATTCCGAAAGTTTTCAAATTGGCGTCCCTTCTCCACCTGGACTGTTCGGACAGCCCTCTGTCCCAGTGGCTCTGCCGTTTACCCTAGTTACTTAACATTCATGGTGCCTCAGCTGCCTCACCCGGGAAATGGGGATAGTAACAACTCCAGGGCTTGTTCTGAGCATTAAATGAGTTACGAGTTGAACATGACTTATGACAGTGCCCAGCAAACACCAAGCGCTATTTAAGCGTTAAATACAAGGCAAGTCCGTTTCCATTCTTTTCCTTAGCCCTTCCTGCTAAGGGGGAGCGGGCGGCGAGTGCTTGCTGCCTCAGATGCTGACACGAGACTGGGTGTCAGGTCACACTGGTCAGCCCATCCCAGTAAAGGAGCTCTCTGAGGGTCCAAACCAGTAATAAAGTGATAATGACCATGGCGGCCAACCAGCCAACCCTGACGGGGCACCCCTGTGCCAGGCCCCACCTTGGCTCGATTACGCACCTGCTCTACCTCCTTGAATCCCCATGGCGACCCTCCGAAGGGTTAAGTGAATTCTCCCATTTTACAGATGAGGAAACTGAGGCGTGGTGGATTTAAGTGACTTCTCCAATGTCACACATTGGTGACTCAACAGGGGGTGTGTTCACAGAGCCAGGACGCCCACCACAGCCACCTACCTGGAACAGTGCCATGGGGACCATGGCTGGGAAGCTGGGTTCCGTCACACACTTACTCTCTTAGGGGAACAGAGACAGACCCAAGTGCGTTCTGAGCAGAGCGCTAAGAGGGTGGAAGGGATCCCAAACCCAAACCCTGGAAGAAGTGTGGGATGCTGGACCACGAGAAGACAAGACTCACTGTCCTCTGGTGTCTGCTGGGTTCTTATGGATAAGGGGGAGCTGGCTCGGTCTGTGTGGCCCACCAGGTGGACACTCAGAGAAAGACACTCTGCTCAGTTTATGGACGAACCTACTGGTCAAAGCAGAGTGCAGAATGGCAGGAAGGTGGTGAGCTCCCCAACACTGGAGGTGTGCAAACAGAAGGTGCAGGTTCCTGTGTAGAAAATGCCGCAGGGGGAAACCGAGGCACCATTCACGCACTGGGCTTCCTCCAGCCTGAGATTCTAGGAGCCTACGTATACCTTGAACCTGCATTCCTCTGAGCAGCTCTGCCTCTCCCCAGCTCTGGCTGGCCGCCCGCCCCCCGCCCCCGGGCCCCGGGCCCAGTGAGGAGCACCCAGAAGGAGCCTAGCAAATCCTCATCAGATCACGGGGTTTTGCAAAACATACCTTGGAGAAAAGATCAGTTTTCGTGACATGTATAATAATAATAAAAAAAGACATTCTCTTCACAACGTCAGAAGTTGATATACATTTGGCAAAAAAAAGCAGTGAGGACGATGTAAAGAGACAGAACAGGAGATTTACACAATTTACACAAGCAGCGTGCTGGGCTCCGTGCTAGATATTGGCATCGTCCAACTAAGGGACCCCTCAAATTACCACGCACTGTCGGCAGCATGACCCCAACTTCCAGGTGGGGAAAACGAGGCTCAGGAGGGTAAGCCCAAAACAACAGGGGCCCCTGCCTTTACTGACATGTCCCCGGGCACACGGCAAGTGTCCTCAGATGCCGGCTGTGTGCTTGAACAATGACAGGCGGCCCAGGGACCCACGGCAGCGTCAGGGCCCACACTTGCACTTGGAGCAACGCCGCGGCAGCCTGGCTTGAGCCCAGCCCTGGAGGCGGCCCAGGCTGGCACGTTTCTCCAAGATTTCCGGCTCTTTCCCCTGGGAATACACACACAGCGCACACACACAACCTCACACTCACACCAGCCCGGAGCAGAACCCCCTGTCTGTTCAGCGGCTTGGGGCCAAAGCCAGGACCTCAGATCTGAGACTCGCTGGCCTTTATTGCCGCTGAAGCAACACAGTGACCCCAGCACCACTGGCCTCGGCCCTAATTCAGCCTCCAGGGGGACGCTGCCAGGGCCCACGGGCATTTGTCTTGGTGCCGACATCAGAGCCAGGACCTGCCCCCTGTGGGTGGAGGACCCTGGCTGGCTTCTCGGCTCACGGAAGACAGTGAAAGCTGACTCAGGTCTCCATTGCGGGGTCTTCCGTGACCCACGTTTTAAAAATGTAGACACCCCAACATTCCTCCTGTTGGCGGGTGGAGACACCAAGGCCCTGAGGAGGGGAGTGACTGACCCAGCATCACAGCCGGCAGGAGGCAGAGCCGGGTTCCCACTCAGGAGCCCCCAGCTCCCGACCCCCACCGCCCGAGGCCCCCGCTCACTCCCTCCACCTGCTCCCTCGCCTGCCTTACGCCCCCTTCATCAGAACCAGAGAACCTCGAGTCTCTCCAGCCGATGCCACATGGCCAGTCGACGGCCAGAAGCGGATCAATGAGGCCCCAGTCTACCGAACGTGCTCTGGACAACAACACAGAGGGTGCGTGTGCGTGTGTCTGCGTGTGGGTACGGTGTGTGTTTTGATAGACCCCGACTCAGAGAAACAGAATACTGCCTGTGTTTCTCGATCCTGCTCCGGGCTGGAGTCAGCACTGGTCCGGCTGGGAAGTCACTCGGCTGGAGACAGCGCAGGCCGGGGATTCATGCAGAAGCACTCTGTGCTCATTCTCCAGCCGTAGGAGAGCGGGTTCTCCGGAAACCGGGGCTGGGTGCTCTGGCCACGTGCATGGTGGGGGTGCCGGTGGAAATGAGCGACGCGGGCAGCTCTGGCCTCTGCTGGGGTGAGGGCAGCCGGACCGAAAGCAGGACGCCGTGGGGGAGCCCCAGGCAAAGAGGCCGTCCCTTTTACGCTCAAGGGAGGCCACAGGCGCGCACCGTTTATGCAGAGTCAGTATCGGGCTCTCGTTTCAAAGAGCCTTGCAAAGGGGGGGCAGGTTTCTTCCCATTGTACAGACAGGGAAGCTGAGGCTCAGAGAAGCAAGAAAGAAGAGAAGGGAACTGCCGGCGAGCTACCGGGTGTTCACAAGGCCCCGCGCTGGGGGCTACCTAACACAAGGTGCGGAGCGAGGACCAGGGAACTGCGGCTTCCCTGCTCCTGTGCAACCTCAGCCCAGCCACCTAACCCCTCTGAGCCTCATCCGAGAACCCCGATGAAAGCACTTCCTGCCCTGCGCTGTCTGTGGTGCTCAGTCCATGCCGCCAGCTTCCTGTCCCAGCCCGCTGCCCTGGACTCTGGGAGCGAAGGGCCCCTCTCCCAGGTGGCCACAGGAACCACCTCACCCAGGCTCACAATGACGGATGGGCAGCGACAGCAACAGGTGCAGGGACAGGGCTGAGAAACTCCAGGGCGATGGACGAAGCACTGTGTCCCAGCACAGGGCTGACAGATGACAGCCACACCCCCTGGCCACCCGCTCAAGGACCGGCTGCATTTCCCTGGCTCAGAGGCAGACATGCAGGACGGATGGGCCCAAACCCGCCAGCAGGCACGCTGTGACAGCCGAAGACGCAGCCCAAGGCCAGGCCCCCAGCCGCTTAAATCCACTCACGTCGGGCAGATACTGAGCATCTCATTTTAAAGCAGATGTGTGCCTGCTTTGCCGTTTCTGTTAAGACACAAGAACAAAAAAATCCCTTGATACGCTTGCCCAGCTGAGGCTCCAAGCGTGTGTGGACCCAGTGGTGGTCACACTTCAGAAAGCACGTCTGTGCCCTGGATCGTGTGCCGAGGCCGGGCAGATGCCAAGGGCTCTAAAGAGCTTCGGACACACAGCCAGGGACCTGAAGGTCATCCAGTCCAGCCCTCTCTGGTGTCCTTTCTCCAGGGTCCCCTGGGCAGACCTCCAGTGGACTCTCATACCTCCCAAGATGGGGATCTCACTACCTTCTCGTACAACCCGTTCCAATTTAAGGTGCTGTGGTGGAACACACTTCCCCCAAGTTCCCCTACCAGCCCCCCTCGCATCCCACACAGAGCACCCGGCTCCGATATCCACGGGACCGGTGAGAGGGACGGCAGGGCCAGTTTCTTGTTCCAATCCCTGCCTGTCACATTCGGTCTTTCTATGTGGCTTTCTGACCAGCAATGTAAACACAAGATGCCTGGGACTGAGCCCACCCTCTTGTAAAACGAACCCACTCCTCCCCTACGTCCACCCATCAGCCCGGCCTCAAAGGCAGAGTCCGCCCCGGGCCCCTCCCACCTCCCCCATGATCACCCGCTGACCGGGACACTCTCATCTCCGGGCGGCCGGGTGCCGGGTCCTGGGCCGGGCGCTTCATGCGCACACAACAAACCCACAGTGGGGACTTTCTCCCATCTCACAGATGGGGAGACTGAGGTTCAGAGAGGTCATACAACCTGACGTCACACAGCTACCAGGAATGAGAGCCAGGATTCAAACCCGGGTCTGAATGAAGCCCAGGGAAAATGTCACGGCCAATCTCACAGCACTGCCCGTCCCTTCTGTCATCTTGATGCTCCTTATCCTGCTCTCCCGGGACCCCCCTCCAGCCTCCACTCAGCTTAGCACTCACCACCATGCCTCCAGTCTTGCCCACCCCTCCCCACTCCAGCCTGAGTTCCCCCACACAGCAGACCAGCTGTCAGCTCCAGGATGAAGGGGGAGCCCCAGCTGAGACCCCTGCACCCCAACCAGGCTTCTCTCTTGCCATCCTCACCCCTCCCCAACCTCTGCTCCAGTTACAGGGACCCTCTGGCTGCGTCTGGGCTGCCAGCACACCCTCTGGCCACACAGACACAGAGTGGCAGAGCCAGGCTCTGAATCCAGAGCCTTCTGTTTCTCGAGAACTGACAGTGGTCAGTGGGACCACCTCCCTGAGTTGGGGAGACACGTCTTCCAGCTGAGGAGCCCAGCCCCGCCTCGCCCCTCCCTCCTGGAGGCACAGGACCCACGGCGAGCCCACCCACTGTACTCTGTCCCCCCGAAATTGCGTGCCAGAGTCCAGAGACGGGCAACTATGCCTGTTAGGATGCCCACTTGCTGAGACACTGGAGCCAGGAGCGATGACACGGTTCTGGAAGTGATATCCTGCCTCCCTACGCTGCCTCTAGACTCCCACCCGGATGCGCCCCTGGCGCCCAGTGAGGACATCATCAAGAATGAGAACGAGAGGGGTGAATGGAAAGGGATGGGGTGGCGATGCCGCTTCTAAGACAAGGAAAGAAAACAAGAAGAGCTGGGAGACCCCCAGGCCCCACGGACTAGGCGATCGCGCAGACCCTCCCCTGGGTTACACTAATTAAGGGCACAGCCCCTCCTCCGATTCTGCCACCTGTTCATACAGGCTTCAGGGCTCGGAATCTTCTGATAAGAAGCACCACCCTTCCGGGGGCTCCTGGCACGCCTCCCTCTCCGTGGGCTCGGCCTGGCCCTCCCCTGCCCCGCCCCCGTTCCTCCCTGCGATTCACTGAGAATGAGCCCCAGCTCCTCCAATCCCAAGGGCAGCTGAGCCGGTGTGTTTGCAGTGCCCAGCCTGCCCGGCTCCCTTGCGTGGCTCCGGCTTCTTGGTAAACACATTCTCCTGCAGAGGCTCTCAAGTGGGAAGGCCCGGGGGACTATGGCCTTGGCCGTTCTAAGATGCCTCCTTTTTGAGGGCAAACAGGCCTTCTCAGGAGAAATTCTGATTGAGGCCAGGAGAATCTAATCAAGGGGGTACTGGGGCTCTATGTCCCCAGGAGGGGAGGGCAAGGCAGGGCAGCAGGGGTGGGTGCACGGAGCAGCCAGCAGGGGGGGTGCTCAGTGGCCTTGCCATGCCTCAAAGGACAGCATCCCTGATGCACTTTTGTCGCTCACTCCAATGACCCAAGATGACGGAGGCTTCTCCTAGCTCTGGCCAGTGTGGCCCAACCGTCCAGGGCCGGGACAATGCCCTGAGCAGGCAGTGACTCTGGGGGGGGGACGAGGGGGGAGGAGAGGGCCAGGCTGGGGTCACCGTTCGGACATTTGCCTGCAGCCTCAGGTAAGTCACCTCCCTCGCTGAGCCTCTGTTTGCTCGTCTGTAAAACAGGGTGACCATAGCAACCCTCGCAGGGTGGCAAGATGGGGAGGACCCAAGGGAACAGGGGACACAAAACATACCCACTTGGGAAGGAGAGAGGGCTTGGCAAAAATGTGCGGCACCTGATTACAGAGCTGTTACTACCAGCAAGTCCCCTGGCGCTGTGCTGGGCGCACCGCACCCCATCCTCAAGACAGACCTGGCAGGAGGCTGGCTGTGCCCTCCGAGAGAGGAGGCTGAAGCCCAGCAAGGTTAAGGCATTCACTCAAGGTCACACAGCTGCCATGCAGCCAGGCTGGATTCCAATCTGGGTCTGACTCCCAACTCTGAGTCAGAGTTTTGGGACCAGCCCACATGGCTTTTAGAAATCATTTCCCCCTTTTCTAGATTCTGGGTCTGCAGGACAGAAGCTGGGGCCCCGGCACGTGTGCTGTGTCAGTGTGGTTCACACCAGGCCATTGCCCCAGACACCCGTCAGACGTGACTCCGTTGGCTGATTCCCCTCCCCTCTGTCATCAAGCACTGTGCGGAGATGACTCACCAGAGTACCTGCCCTCCCTAAGGGACAGTGATACCATGAAAGTCACGGCAGTGGAAGTGGGGGCTGAGGGAATACTGGACCCAGAGAGGGCTTCTGGAAAACCTCCTTCATTCTCCCAACACATCTCCCCTGAGCTCCTGTAATGTGCCAGGCCCCGTGTCCAGTGCCAGGGAGGGAAGCGCCAACAAGATGGGCCCTGGGCATAGACGCAGGCAGGGGTGCGCCTGTCTGGTGCCACCCTGTGCCCTCCACCCAGGAAAACCAGCCGTCATCCCTTCTGACAGGTGGGAAAACTGATGCCCGGGGGCCCAGGCCGGGCTCAGGACGCCTGTGCACGTGGCTAGGGCTCCCCACAGGCAGAAGTCATGCCTCAAATCCAGGGGCCGGCAGAGTGCAGCCCCAGAAGAAGAACGTGGTTTGCATATTTAACAGTTTGTAAGACAAACGACCGACAATGACAGCAAAGCAAAACTTGGTCCTGCAAAACCTAAAACATCCTCTATCAGGCCACTGACAGAAAACCCGGTCACCCCTGCCACATCCCCACCTCGGTTCGCAGAGGGAGACCGCTGGGGTCAGCGAGTTAGGGGCTGGGCTGGGTCTGTGTCCTAACTTTCTGCTGACTACTATCTCACAGTTCTGGAGGCCGGAAGTCCAAAGTCAGGGTGTGGGCTGGGCTGCCTCCCTCTGGGAGGCTCCCGGGGAAATCCAGGCGTTGTCCTTGGAGTTTCTGGTGGCTTCCAGCAGCCCTCAGCCTCCCCTGGCTTGTGGGCTAGTCGCTCCAGTTTCCTGTCTTCACGTGACACCCTTGCCTGTGTCTCTGTGTGCCCCTCTTCTTAGGACACCAGTCATTGGACTCGGGACCCATCTAAGATGACCTCATCTTAAGTAATTGCATCTGCAAACACTGTTTCCAAATGAGGTCATTTTCTCTGAGGTTCTGGGTGGATTCAAATTTGGGGGGGCGGGGGCACTATTCAACCCACTGCAGTCTAGACCCCCCCGTTTTTTCCACCCATTAATGCTGCCTCCTCCCGTTCCCCAGGGTGCTGGACTGCCCTGCGTCAGACACACGTGTCTCACTTTTTGCCGAGCCCTACTGCCAGCGCCCCCCTTCCATGCGCAGTGACCAAGTATCTGACGGGTAAAGATGGTCCCGCCATTCTCCGCACCCGGACTGTGTGTGTGGTTCGCTGGGGAGCTCACCAAACACATGGCGGAATGTTATAATCAGGTATTTTAGGTGAATGGCCCCTCACCTGTTTACCAAGCCTCCACCGTCTCCAACCCGCCAAACAGGCTTGGGAGGAAGGCGGCTGCTGCCGGGGGGGTAGGGGAGTGGGGGGTTCTCCCTGGTGGGCTTGAAGAGGGCTCCCTGGACGAGGGGTGCACGGCTGGGCTCTAAAGAGGGTAAAGGGTATTACCTGCGGAGGGATCCCTGGGCCGAAGGCACTGAGACACCACCCCATGTCAGTACCCTTGACCCCAAGCGCACTGGGGGACACAAAGTGGGAGTAGGGGGTATGTGATGTCCTTTTGGCTGTTCTGTGAGCACCCCCTTCCTACTTGGGGTGAACCCCGGCTGTGCCCAGTGCTCAGAAATGAAGCGGGCAGACCCCCTCTGAGCCTCCAAATACAGGCAGTCAGGAGACCTGCGTTTGGCCAATCACGGGCCTCCTGGCTGGCACGTGACCTGTGGGAGCCAATCAGATGCTCCTAAACAGAAGGGGCCTTGAATTCGATGGCGGCCATGGCAGCTGGCAGCGTCCTGCCCAAGGACATCGCAGCCTCCGGGGCTGCCGTTGACAAATCTCGCTTTGCAGATCCTGCCCAGTCTCCAGACGCCCGGGTCCCATTTCTGGCCGTCAAAGCACCCCACCTGGCACATAGGGGTGCACAAAATGCTTCTGGCTCACCGGCCAGCTCCGGAGATGGGCGTCACCTACTTTGTGCCAAAAGCCCGCTGCAAACCACGGCCGTGCAGCACAGCCCGCAGACCTGGCTGGCACAGTGCCGACCAAGCAGGTGGCTTCCACCACCAGCCAGCTGAGGGAAGAGAGGAGGGAGCCTGGCACAGGGCCTGCCTGGCGCTGGGTTCCTCACCTGCTCAGAGCCAACCATTGGTGGGGTGTAGTCAGCATCAAATGAAATACAGGCAAAAAAGTGCTTGGTAACCAGGCCAGGTACATACACCTTACAAAAGGATGCGTGGACCGAAACCTCAACTCTGAGCTCTTCTCCAGTCGGCCCCTCCCAGGAGACCCTGCCCCCAGGGCAGAAGCTTAGCCACACCCTCCCCACATTCATTAAGAAGGGGCTCAGGAGCCCCAAGCCGGCCAAGCTCAGCTCTGTGTGTCTCACACTGTGTGTCCTGGGCACACGCATAACCTCTCTAATCTGAACTACCTCAGGGTAGTGCTGTCACCTGGAGAACAGGCTCAGGCCAGCCCCTCCCTGTGAGTCCCACGAGGACCCAGGTCAGCCAGGTCTGACAAGCAGTGCTGCCCAAAGCTTAGGGGTGCTACCTTTCTCCTGAGCATCTTGTCCTCAGCGCACTGTGGGGACTCTGAAGCAGAGCCTTGGGAGCTCCCCGTGTTCTCCTCTGCCACCTGCCCAAAGGTGTGACCACGTGGCTTCTGGTGTCTGAGCCAATGCAAAACCCTCTCTGCCTTTCTGCAGGAACGGAGCGCCGGGAGGGTCACCTAGACAGCTGCCATCCCCGTTCAGCACACACAGGATCCCTGACAGCAAGCGTGTCTGTGCCTGTCCCCTGCAGCATCTGAACGTGGCATCTCTGAGCCCGCTCCAGCATCGGGTGCTGGGGGTCGTGGGCTGACTGTTGGTATCTCCCCAGAACTTGGGACGTGGAGGCCCTAATCCCTCTGTGGGATGGTATCTGGGGTCTGGGCCTTCGGGAGGCCGTCAGGTCACAGGGTGGAGCCTTCACGGGGGACCAGCTGTCTTACACGAAGAAACAAGGGAGCCTGCTCCCTCCTCTGCATCTGAGCACAGGAAGACAAGGGGCCGTCTGCGAGCCAGGAAGAGAGCTCTCTCTAAGAACTAAATTGGCTGGCACCTGTGGCTTCCGGCCTCCAACACAGTAAGAAATAACTGTTGATCAAGCCCCCAAGGCTATTGTACGTCTTGGGGCCGCCTGAGCTGACCCAGACAGCGGGGAGCAACATCTGGTCGCGCAAACCCAAGTGCAGGAAGAACAGGACCCCAGAATCAATACTTGAGGGAGCCTGGGGGGCTCTGTGGCCAGGGTAGGGTGGGCTGAGCCATTTCCCAGAGGCAGGCTCTCATTCATGCAGCCAATCCAAGGAGCCAGTAGGCACCCGGCCGTTGCTATGGTGCCCAAGGGGCCATGGCCAATCACCTCCTTCCTGGCTGGCTCAGTCCCAGGGACCGACGGGGTCTCTCTGCCAAGCCCGGGAGTGTCAGGAAGCGGCTCCTTGGCTCGGACAGCAGCCAGCAGCCCACGGCCCTCACATTACACGCTCATCCCGGAGGGGAGAGGCAGCCTTGTGGTCCAGCTACTTGCATGATCAGCTGCCGGAACTCCGAACAGCAGGGATCCTTCCAGTCCCACACGTGCTTCTGAAAGCTCTTCCTGCCGGCCTGCTGCGTAGCGGGATCCTGGCTGAGGACCGGAGACGTGTCACTCGGGACAAGGGGTTTGGGACCCAGACTCTGTCTCCTCAGGGAAATGAGCTGCTACACCTGCATGACCCTGTGGTCCCCATGTTTCAGACACAAGGGCAGCGTCGTCTCCGCAAAGCCTACAGCACCCCCACTGTATCCTGTGTACCCTGCCGGCCCTCCACAGCCCTCCCAATGCCAGTGTCAGAAAACAGAACGGACGGTCCTGGAGCAGAGCCGGAATGGCATCATGGAGTGTGGGTGCTGGCCAGGGTCCTTGAGAAATCAAGTTCAGCCTCCTTTTACATGAACAGGAACGAGCCCCGGGAGTAGGGGCAGCTGCCCAAGGTCATCCGGTAGTCACAGGGCAGAGCAGGATTCACACTCAGCTCTCACTGCAAGCCTGCGTTCCTCCCGCCCACACGGCAGGCCACCTTCAGGCTCCTCTGTGGCCCGGAGCCTGGCTCTTCGCTAATGAGACCCTTACAGCTCGGATGGGCCCAGCTTCGGACCCCAGCTTGCTGCTTAGCACCCATGCAGCTTCGAGGGCCAGGAGGGGTCTGCCAGGCTCCTGCCATGTGCCTGGTGCCTAGAACAGGCCTGGCCCACGGGAGGTACTCCATACGTTTGATGAATGAATAAAAGAACTGAGCAGGAGAAGGAGGGCTCAGCAGTCAGTACCTCGGTGCTCAAATGAAGACTGGGAAATCCTGGCAAGACGGTTCCTTCCAAGCGGCTCACCCACCTCATCTCAGGGACATAGCCATTTGCAGCCAGGCCAGCAGCTCCCGAGCTGGCGCCTTCCGGGAGCACCCGGCCTCAGGGCCCTTGTCCCACACTCAGCTCCAGACAGACAGAAACCCGAGCTGCGTCCCCAGTGTCATCTCTGGGCTTCACACAGCTGGCCTCTGCCCTGGCCTACAGGGATACCCCTCTTGCCTTCCTCATGAGCCCTGTCCCCACACCCGGCGGCGACAGCCACCCTCACCTGTAATGGGCACCCGCCGAGATGCTCCCTGGCTCTGTGCCTGTTTGCACCCCTCTGCGAGATGGGGAGCCCCTCGCAGGAGAGACGCTGGTCCCAGAAGGTCCACTAAGCAGCTGAAACCACTAGGAAGTGAGCGTCTCACAGGCTCGGCAGTTGTAGAGGGAGAGGATTCCAGGCATCCCACCCGCACACGGGCACGGGAAGGAGGCCCCTGAGCCCCGGGCCCCAGCGATCCCAGTCCCTCCCCCGACACGGAGATGCCACGGCGGCGGGCAGCGGCACCCCTGCGCGGCCAATGAGGAAACAGGCCACAGAGCAGACCAAGCGAGGAGCCACGGTTTGAAAGGGCCCCCCTGCCCAGCAGCCACGCCTTCCAGGCCGCCCAGCCCTCCGGACCTTCCATACCATCCTCCTCATGCCCCGGCCCAAGTTCATCTGCGCTCTCTGGGCCGCCATTCCAGATCCAGGCTGTCTGGCGGGTACCTGGAGGAGAAGGCTGGGAGGGCCTCCTGGGAGGAGACCTTCACGGCCCCTGCTCGCCTCTGACTCCTGTCATCGGGCGCAGCCTCTGACAGCTGCCTGGACAGACACCCTCTGTAAGACGTGCTCACAGCAAGAAGTCAGGAGCCGGCTGGCCTGAAGATCCCGTCTTCCAGCCAAGTCTGTAGGAGCTGATATCAAGTGATGCCATCCCAGTGTCCAGCTCCTGGGCCTGGGAAATAGCACAGCCCGGGGGCTTGTTTCGTTCTGTGGAGGGAGGTGAGGAGCGTGGAAGAGACCAATGTCACAGAGCCACCTGCGACTCCACCACTGAAGGTCAGGGCTTTCGTTCTTCCGGCTAAGAAACCACACCGTGTCCCGGCAGCTGGCCTATAGCCCGTAGGGCTGACTCGTCTGAACCAAATTCACAAGAGACTGATGAATAAGCCAGGCAACTCGTTTACAGTGATAACACTGACAGTGACGGAAAGGTGCCAGGCCCCTTGTTAAGCGTCTCGGTCATGAACAGTAGCTCTACAAAGTAGGCAGGAGAGGGCTGCAGTCCACAGATACAACACCAGAGCCCTGAGAGGTAAAGGGACCGGCTCAAAGCCCCAACCAGGAAGCGGCAGAGCTGGGGTTCAAAGCCAGGTCTGCCTGACGCCCAAGGTCTGCACAGGCTTTCACTACAGGTGGTCTGACCCTGAGCCACACCCTTCCCTCTATACCAAGGGCTGGCATATTAGTCAGGGAACAGAAAACTAACAGGAGGTTTATACAGAGGAAGAAATTTAATAAGGAGTTGGCTCATGTGACTACGGAGGGTTGGCCAGCAGCCTAAAGACTCGCGCAGAGGCCATGTTGAAGTTTAAGTCTGAAGGCTGCCTTCTCGCAGAATTCCCCCCATACCTTGCCCAGAGGAAGTCAGTCTTCATTCTATCAGGGCCATCAACTAATTCGATGAGGCCCACCTGCATTATAAAAGGTCATCTGCTTTACTCAGTGTCCACTGATTTAAAAGTCACACGGACGCATGAAGAAACATCTAGAATAATGTTTGACCACACATCTGGGCACCACAGCCCAGCCATGTTGACAAATAACCATCATAGTTGGCAAACTCTTGTTATAAAAGGTCAGAGACTCAACATGGAGACTCTGTGGGCCACACAGTCTCTGTTGCATGAGCCACCATCTTTCAGAGGCAGCTACAGGCAATCTGGAAATGAGCAGGTGTGGCCGCGTCCCAATAAAACTGTTTACAAAAGCAGGCCGTGGGCCGGCTCGGCCCACAGGCTGTCGCCGCCACCCTGGCTCAAAACCACACGACGGGCAGAAGCAGCACGAATTTCTGACCGTGACGTTACATTTTTCTAACTATATTTTCATTTCTCAGCTAATGAAAGGCCCCAGGTCTGAACCAAGCTGACTCCGTGCCAGGCTTTAAGTTTGCCCTCTGAGCTTAAAGGCCTCAGCTTCGGTTTCCCAGAGTCATTAGACAATAGCAGGAAAAGGGCACATATTGCCCAACAAGTGACCACCCTCGCAGCACCCAATCAGAAGCGGCCAGCTGACACCCTTAACATTCCTAAGGACAGGCCTGGAGATGGAAACCAAAGATAGTTACCTGTTGTTTAATACTAGATTAACCAGTTACTCACCCCACGTGGGGGTCCTTAGCCCACCCTGTAATTGGTTATTTTCAAAGAAACACCAAATGTCGTGATTGGGTCCCGCCAAAAGCCACGAACTCTCTGGACAATGTGTGCGGTTAGAATGGTTACTAAGGCTGGTATACAGTGATGACTGGATTACGGTAACTACGTCGTAATTGTCTGTAACCCCCCTTTCCCAAACCCCATAAAAACCCTACCCCGCCTTTGATCGGGGCTCTCAGCACGGATCCGCCGCGTTGGGGAGGCCTGGGAGCCCGAGCTTAAGCCCGAATAAACGCCCTTTGCTTTTGCATACGTGACTCAGTCTCCCTGGTGGTCTCTGGTCTTCAGGATATTGCCATCTGGGCACAACACTTATTTTCACGTCCCTTAAAAAAATTAACATAAGGCTCAAATCAGATAATCAATAGTCAATTAGCAGTGAATCTCAGGCCCTCATACATGGTAAAAACAATAACAAGACCGCAGGCCTCACTAAAATGTGTTTTAATTTAAAACTATAAACAAGGAAGACCGTTAAAGAAAACCCACAACAGATGCTAAAGGGAAACCCAAAGCAAGCAGTCCAGGTCGGCAACATTGATTCCAGCGCCGTCGATCCGACTTACAACCAAGTTGCTCTGGATTAAGCACAATGTACTGTGTGGCTCTGTCTTGCTTCCCATCTCCTGCAGAGAGAAAGCTCTGACGGGGATGAAAAGCCAAATTTATGACCCGTCTCATAGCGTTAAGCAGCTCCTTGAAGCTTTATCGTATGCTAACACGCCGGACATCAATTCTTGGCGGAGTAGAGTTCACGGTCAGGGGATTAACGAGTGCCCAGTCACGTCTGAGAACAAAGGCTCAGGCGCAGGCTGGCTCCGGGAAGAGGGGTGGCTAGAGCTTCCAGAAGGCGTGAGGATGAGGTGGCCCTCGCTGGGCATGGCCTGTCGGTGAGGGTGCGTTGAGGACCCAGGCCCGGAGAGGCTGACTGCCTTGCCCGAGGCCACACCTCACGCCTGCAGGGGCCTGACCCCCAGCTGAATGCCCCAGTTTCCTAAGCTAATGGTGCTGCTCAGGGCCTAGAGGATCCGACCAAAGTTGGGTCGTGAACGTCCCCTTGAGGAGGGGCCTCGTGACTCCATTTCCGTCTCCACAACGTGCTGCGTTTTCCCCAGCACCAAAGTCACCGCGGGTCCGCCGCAACCAGACCCTTGATGGGTCCGATGCTTCACAGCTGCCACCTGCACTGTTCCCCTGACCTCCCTCGAAACCCTGGGAGCTCCATGATGATCATTCAGACGTTCCAGAGGGAAGGCGCGGCCCAGAGAGGGCAAGCAAGTTCCCTGAGGTCACACAGCCTACACCAAGGCTCTGGCTCTAAATTGCATGCTGTCTCTGCTCCACTCCTACCACCGTGTATCCGTGAAAAGCCGAAGACCATAGCTTCAGGAAGACAAAGGTGACTCCCCTGTGACAGCTCTCCACCACGCCACAGGGTCCCGGGTAAAACTGGAGGTCAGAGTCTCGGCGTGAGGTAAGGACCACGGCCAGGGATTCACACGTCTACTGAGCTCTCTCTCGATCTCAGAGCAGACTCCCGAGATGGGGATCGACCCCCAGAGGGACGAGGGGGCTCAGTTACAGCATCTGCCCATTTCCACCAGGGCAGCACTCACCACGGCTGCTTTAAAACTACCAACAAGATAACGACCAGCTCACAGCACTAAAAGCTTAGTGACTGGATGTGCCGTGAGGCCCCCCCTGCTGGGGTAAAGTAAGGCAGGGACACAGGGCTTCCTAGCCACGCCCTGGCTCCTCTGTAAGTCCGCCCCTCCCTCCCCAGGCTGTGCCCCGCAGGGGGCTGGGTGCCAAGGCTGCCCAGGGAACACTGTTTTCCATCCCTCCCCCCCCCCCCCCCGTTTCTGAGCTCCCTGCTCTGGCTTCGCTCTCGGCCGACTTCTGCCCATCTACACCTGCGACTCTCTTAGGACGCTGTCCCCCAGCCCCTGGCGATGCCTCCCCATACCCACAGAGGGGGGCAGCGTCTGGGAGTGGTGCCGACCACCCCCACTCCAGGCCCATCACGGCTGCCTCACCCCCACTGAGGACAATTAACCAGGATCAGGCCTGAGACCACCTCCACCTGAAATCATGCCCTGCCCTGCCCAGGCCGACCTAGTCTCCCCCCCCGACCCCGGAGCCTCCTTAATAAATCATTTACACCCCGCCCTGTCCAGTCTCAGGTCTTCTAGGGAAACTCCCCCTCCTCACCTCTGCCGAGAGCCTGGGTTCTCCAGATCTCAAGCCTACCTCAGACATTTTCCAGCACCTTCCAGCCAGTGTGGTCTTGGGGTGGAGGCTAGGCCAGCTTCTCCTGACACTTGTCCAGCCGCCTGCCCTGGTCTCAGGTTCCCCTCCCAGCAATGGCCGGTGACGGCGACCAAGCGTAAGTCAGAAGAGGTCCCCGCCCTGCCTCCCACAGACCACACATCGCCACCAGGAGGATCTGGGCCGGCGCCTGTGCCAAAACACATTTTGATTTCTGCGGCAAAACATACCAAAACTCACACTGGAGGGATAAATACAGACTGTGAGCCAACTCGAGACATCGACTTCAGTCAGGCTTGGCAGCCAAACACGTTCCGCAAAAATCTTCCGGCTTTTGGAGCTCTGGGGTGTGAGGCGATCATTGGACGGGTTCCAGGTTCTGTCGCTCAAGGCTGCAAGAGTTCTATCCTGTCCCCCCCGGGGAGGGGCGAGCAGACCGGAGGCCTTGGGCGTGCCCACTTCTAGATGTGGGCACACCCCCTTCCCAATGGTGGCTCTCACTGATGCTCTGGAAGGCAGTGTGCGCGCTACTCGGCTTCACCACCCTCCCTCCGCGTGGCTACGGGAGGCTTCGAGAATTTTGCACACCCGAGGGGTTTGGAATGGTGCCGCCTTGTTTCCCCGCTCATTCGCTGAGACCCAGTAGAGTGGCAGTCCCCGAGCCCCCCTTGACCTGCAGGCTGTCCCTCCTCGGGACCCCGCTCCGGGCCGCTTTCTTCCTGGCTGTGGCCAGTCCATTGCCCGTGGGCTCCGAATCTAGGCCCTGGGTTCAACCAGGGACACAGTTATCATAACAGCTAATCTGTCCTTATTATGGTCCTGCCTAATCATTTTACTTGAACGAACTCGGTTAATCCCCGGCATCCTTATGGGGTGGTGTCCTAGCCCACTGAGGCTGTTGGAACAGAAACATCATAGACCAGGTAGCTAATGCGCAGTAAACAATCCTACCAGTCCTGGAGGGTGGTTAAGTCCAAGAGCAGGGCGCCAGCAGAGTTGGGGTGCAGAGCGGGCCCTATCCTTGGCCATCTCTTCACTAGAAAGTCACGTGGGGCAGGAGACACGCTTGCTCTCTGGGTCTCTTTACGAGACAACGGTCCTCATCATGAAGGCTCTGCCCACAGAACCTCCCAAAGGCCCTCCCCACACCACCACCTTGTGGGTGAGGGTCCCGTACATGCATTCTGGAAGGACACAGGCATTAAGACATAGCTGTGGGTACAATCCTTAACTCCATCTCACAGCTCTGACACCCACAGAGGGCAAGTGATGTGCCAAGGTCACACAGATGGTAGGCGGCCCAGCCCGCACTCGGAGCCCAGAGCTTAGGGCCCCGGCTTCTCTAAGCTGTGCGGTCTATGGTTGTGCAAACATACAGCAAAGCCAACTGTGAGAACGAGTCTCGCGAACCTGCTTCTGTCTCCCCGCCCGCTGTCCCGCCGACCGCGCCCACTGTCAACGGCTTCAAGCACCGAAACAGCGTACAAACAGCAATCCCGAAACATCCCATTACCCCGGGGGTCCCACTGCCCCGCACGCTGCCCGTGTCACCTCAAGGATCTCAGACGCTGTGCCACGTCCGGGTGTGTCGGGCCGCCTCAGTGCTTCCCATCGCGGAGCCTTACCAGCCTCTGGGGCCCTCCGTCCGGCCAGTCCCCTACTGATGGCCATCACGGTTACTCCAGCCCTCGGGCACCGCAAGGATAATACGACGCATCTCACGGGCCGGCGCCATTCCTCACTCGTGTGAGCTTCTTTAGTAGACGATGGTCACACGTGGGCTTCCTGAGTCCAGACTTGTCATCATTCAGGGCTCCTACCTCCCCTGGGCCCTCGCCGCCATGCGCACAGTCAGGCTTCTGGTCCTGGCCTATATGACCCACAAAGACGGTACCGCATCTGAACCTGTAATTCTCTCACGCATGTCTCTCCCCTCTCCCCTCACTCACCACACCCCCTTTCAATCCATAAAGTCAAATCTTCTCATGTTTGGCAAGTTTTCTTGAGATACTGGTTTACTCAGTCATTTCCGGGCCCGTCTTCAGGGACCCCCAGTTACGAGTGTGTTGGCTCTCCTCGGTCTCCCGGGCCACTTGCTTTCTCCTCCTTTATTTGTATTAATCTGCCTGGCTGTTCCCAGCCCCGCCCTCCGGATCTCCCAGGGTGTCCCTGGACTTCCCGCTGGAAGAATTCCACGGTGGACTCTGGCTCTCAGAAGGCTCTCGTTTCCAGTCCATCTGTCCTCACCCGGCTCCGCCATGTTGTCTCCTCTCCTGAGTTCTGCCACCTCTGCGTCACGTTTTTGTTTGACAGACGCGACCTTAACCAACGCGTTCTGCACAGCTCAAATTTTCCCCTGCTTTGTGGCAACGTTTTTCTCACGCACATTCTTCACCCCTTACTTTCCCGGTTTTTTAGAGCAATTTAATACGGAGTCTGTGCTGGGGTTTTCCTCTTTCTCCCGCCCTGCCTCCCCAGGAGACTGCTTCCGAAGATACGGTGTGTCTGTGTAGGACCATGTTCAGCCCACAACCCCCTGCTTTTCCTTTGTATAAACTAGACTTGGGGGGCGGAGGGGACTCTGTGTGACGGCCAAGGCACCCATTCCTGCCGTTCCGCAGACGGGGCTGCGGGTCGCACGTTCCGTGCTCCGCCCAGGGTGGGGGGAATTCTGCTTTCCTGCTCTGAGCTCTGTGGTCCGGGGCATTTTCTCTCCCTCCGGGGGCCTCCCAAACCCACCCTCCCTGACCTTCCCCACGAACAGGATCTCACATCAGAGAGGACCAACTCCACCGTTCCCCGTGTCGCTTCAGGATCGTTTCCGGGAGGGAGAAAGGGAAGCAGTGTCTTTACCCTGCGTTTACAGCTGTGAGCCCCGGAGCCAGGCTGCGGACTCAGGTCGTTCTGGGTCCGAATCCAGGATGTCTCTCCTGCCCTCCAGTGACCCCACCCGGGGGCCGGCCCACGTTTTCTGCAGACGGAGGCCACTCCGTCCCTGACACAACCTCTCGGCACTGCTGCGCCAGGAAGTGCCACACGCAATCCTGAGACAGGCGTGGCGGCACTCCCCCCAAAAACGGGGGGCAGCCTGGATTCGGTCCGTGGGCCCCAGCGTACCAGTCACTCACACAGACCACAATGCGGAGGTCACAAGTGGGGCCACGAATGCCCACGCTGTCCTTGACCCACACATGTGCCGTGGCCCAAATGATGCTTGAAAATTTCTCGGCGAACATTGAGAAATTTACAAGATGTGGGGCGCCCGGGGGGGCTCGGTCGGTTCAGCGCCCCACTCTCGACTTCAGCTCAGGTCATGATCTTGCAGTTTGTGGGATGGAGCCCCACCTCAGGCTCTGCGCCAACAAAGCAGGCTTGGGATTCTCTCTCCTCTCTCTCTGCCCCTCCCCTGCTCGTGCTCTCTTTCTCTGTCTCTCTAAAAATAAACATTAAAAAAAAAAAGAATATTTGTAAGATTTGACATGCAAACCTGAATTCCTGATCTCTTCTCAGAAACCATAAGAGCTGGCCACTCTCAAGGCCCCCGTGGCCATGCTTGCCGGCACACCACAGGCCCCACCCAGCCCTGACGCCTGGACGGAGTGGCACCGTGCCAGTCCCGCATCACTCCGCACCACGTCTCCTTAAACATGCCATTCTCTGCCCACGGCCCGACTCTCCTGGCGTCTTTGGGCGTCCAAGTTTAATGGTCACCAAAGTGCAGGGCAAGGCTCTTGCTTCGTTCCCTCAAAAAAGCTGGCAAAGTGCTCCATGAACGTGGTCACCAGGAGACAGACCTGGAACTGCTCGCCGGGAAAGCTCGTCCGTGGCTCAGGCCTCCCTTCCGTCCTGGGGCAACGGGGGTCTGAGATGGAAGGGCTGGAAAGGCCTCTGCCGGCTGTCTGGCAAATCTCCTGCCTTTTAAAGATGGGGAACAAGAGCCCAGGGAGGAGCTGGGTTTGACCACAGCCAGGGAAGCCTGGAACCAGCGCTGTCATCAAACGTCCCTTCCCCTAGGACTCGGTCACCACAAACCCCCCAGGACCCCTTCCTCAAAGCTGAGCTGCATCGAGGCAAAGAGGGAAGGCGCAGGAAGCTGTGCCTCTTGCCATCTGTCTGCTGTGTTTACTGAAATGTACTTGTGAAGAGTCACAAACACGCCAGGAACTTGGTGCACGAAGAAAGGCATGGCAGCCCCCCGCAAACATGACAGGTGGTGTCACTCGGCAGCGTGAGTGTGTCTCCTTGCCTCCTCCGCGGTCTGCTCCTCCTACCTTAGCTCATCAAATCCTCACGACGACCCTGGGCCTCGATGAGGCACCCCCACTTCTGCGGGAGCGAGCCGCCGACTCCTGTCTCTGGAAGGAACTTTTCTCCGTGTTAACGGATCTAAGCACCCTCGCGAGGCGGCGGGTAGAAAAATCTCAGCTAGTTTTCCTCCTTTCCATCTGGACCAATCCCCAAGCACCATTCCTGTTGGCTTGACTGCAGTTTTACTAGGGCTTCTGGAAGGCTGGTCACAGCCCTGCTCCGGGCACCCCCAGCCTGAACCCTCGGTTCTGCGGCAACCACAGCTCTTGCAAAGCAAAGTGGGGCACACGTGATTCGCACACAGGAGGGTGATGTCAGAGACGGGACGACCAGGTTGGCTCGGGCACGATTTTTCCTGGTGTGTTCCTGTCCCGTGCCAGCCAGCGGGAGCAGCTGAACACAAAAAGCAGTAACGGCTCCACGCAGCAAGCCGCCACGGGAGACGGCACAGGAAACCCAGCCGGTCTGCTCGCTCCTTCCCTTGGCTCAGTCTGGAAGTTGTTTTGTGCACAACTCCCTCTTCTGTACTTGAGACTTGTCTCCATCTGTACATCAAACAACCTTAACCTTTTTTTCTTTTTGCAAGAGAAAATCATATAACTGCTGGGATATTTATTATGAATTTTACATTTTTTAACAGTGCTAGATTTTTAGGGGATTGTTACATTTGCTAGCATCCCGGTCCAACTTGGCCTAGGTTTCTACTGCTCTGCCCCAGCCTTCTTCTGCCCATCAGCCTGGTGATAGCATGTGATTTTCCCGATTGAGAGACTTCTCGGGAACATACATATTCTGCTTGAGCAGAGACACCCACACTTATCTTTACAGTTGCTTTTTATTTTTGGCCTGATCTGCTGGTTTTCCACTTATGGTAGAGGGCCAGTTTTTAAAGAAAAATATCAAGTTTTTTTTTTAATGTTTATTTATTTTTGAAAGAGAAAGACAAAGTGTGAGCAGGGGAGAGGCAGAGAGAGAGGGAGACACAGAATCTGAAGCAGGATCCAGGCTCTGAGCTGTCAGCACAGAGCCCGATGTGGGGCTCGAACCCATGAACCGTGAGATCATGACCTGAGTCAGATCCTAAACCGACTGAACCCCCCAGGTCCCCAAGAAAAGTATTAATTATACCACGAACAGTGTAGAGGTAGTCCCCGACCCACTATCGTTTATGGGGTTGAAGTCTGACACAGCGTGGACACAGAAAACATAGAGATGAGATCAGTTACAGGACCTCAGAACACACAGGGCAGACAAACGCCATCTGGACCAAGGATCCTCTCACACGGAATCCCCGAACAGCACGAGGGCTGTGGGAAGGAAGAACTCAGTCAACGATGTCTGTTACCATTATTGTCACACCTATTTATGGAAGAGGCAAGAATGAAACAAACAGGATGTTTCCCCCCTGAAACCAGACAGAAGGGCCCGTCGTGACATCATTAGCAGCAGCAAAAGCACTTCAAATAAACTCGCTTTCCATTAGCTCTGCATAACCGTTGGTTTCCCGGAATCAGCAGAAATTACTAATTAGTCTGAAGCTCAGAAAGATAAAGAATTAGATTTACTACAAACGCAGGACGTGCACTCGTGTAGAGAGGACTGGTGCGGCAGCCTGAGACGTGCACTGATTTACGGCACCACGTCTACACCGCGGCACGTTCCCAGTTTCCAATGCTCTAAGTGAGGAATGGATTAGAAGGAAAATGAGAGCACTAACTTTGGCGTGGTTCAAAATAGTTCATTTCCATCCCAGAAGAGCAGAGATGAAATTTTCTTCTAAATTAGGGAGGCATGATGCAGGCTGAGGGATGCCTCTGGTCACAGCCTCACAGCCAGGCCCTGGGGCCGGCCCTCCCCCTCTGCCTGGAAAGTCTGAAGGCCTCCCCCTGCCCTCCAGCTTCCAGGCTCCCCCACCCTGCCAGCCCCCGCCTCATCCCCTCTTCCCTCCCGACCCGGAGAGATCCTCCTACATTGACAATCTGACTGCATCACACTCCAGCATAAATACTTTGGTTGGATGGCTAGAGCACCAGGGTCAAGTCCAAACACACTGGCACATCGTCTGGGAATCCTTGCTAACAGTGTCCATACTTCCCGCCCCATCTCAGCCAGCTTGAGCTTAAGCCACACAGTGCTATTTATCATTCTTCACGCACGCCGTGCTATTTCACATTCTTTAGGGGCCAACGCCTCCACCCAGCCTGCCCTCTGCTTTTCCTTTCGCCGCCTGGAAAACTCTACTGATCTCTTAAGACCAGCGCAAGGAACGCCGTGCCCCATTCCGCATCCCTCTATCCTCACCCAGAGGTCAGGCCTCACAGTCCCTGTGGCTCCCTCCCTCCCAGGATTTGCCAACATGACACCGTAGTTGTCTCTTTGTCTAACTGTCTCTCCCTACAAACTGCTTCCCCAGGGCACGACTGTGGGGACCAAGCCACCTCTAGGTCCTTGATTGCTAGCATGGGGCCAACAAACGTGGAAAGCAATCCATGTTGGACACGTAGATAGATCTAGCAAACATATACTTCAGATTCATTTTCTGGGCAGTCCTCAGAAAAGGCTTCTATCTACCTTCAGAGCCTCATGGCTGAACAACCAGTCCTATGTCTTGGCAAGCTCAAGGCAGAATTCCAGTCCCATGCACAGGAAAAGCAGAAGCAGGGAAACCCAAAGTCCTATCAGATCCTGTCCCCTGGGGCCAAGGATTTGCAGGGTGGGTAGAGAGAAACAGACCAGCAACTTCCTAAGGGAGGCCCAAACCCCTGGGCACAATTGGCACTGACCAGAGATGGCCTGGTTTTCAGCCATGGGGAAATAGGCTGCACTGAAAATGCCCGGCTTTTATACCCACCCCCACACCCCCACCGGAGTCCCCAAGGCCCAGCAATGCGGAGGCCCAAGGTAAAGTGCCCACCCCCCATGGCGCTGTCCATGGTGCTGACTTCCAGCCTCCGCTTCCGCAATGGCCTCAGCACCTCCCTTCCCATCTGCCATCGCCTCAGAGCTTCCTGGCAGGGCTGACAGCCACTGCCTGGGTCCTGTCTTGTCAGATTTCTCCCGAACACCCTTTGGAATGAGTACTTGGCTCCTTGGCTGCCCTGCATTAAGTTGGGACCAGAAGTGGACTCAGGCAAGGGTCTGAGCAGAAATGATGACTGAGTGTTCCCAGGAAAAAACCAGGAAGAGCCTGGGAAGAGAGACCAGGACGGAAAGGCAGCTAAGAGGGCAGTGAGACCAAGAGAAAACACAAGGACACAAGGAGGACACCTTGGTTTGGCCCTGACAGGAGCTCCAGGGCTCTGGGGACAGCGCAGGTCACCCACAGGGGGTCCCTATCAGGAGCAAGGGGCCAGAGCCACGTCTGAGCCCCAGCTGCCCCACAGAGGACACAGATGCCCAGGAACTTCGCACCCCGCGCACAGGCAAGGGGAGCTCCAGCAGTCCAAAGGAGACCCACATGCAGGCTCTTGGAAAAGAAAGCGCCTTATGCATGAAAACAGTACAGGACTCTGAGCCCAGGATGTGGCGGAGCCCCTCCCCCGTATCCTCACTTGAAGCCCCTCTCCTTGCAGACGCCACGTGGCCCTTCTCAATCCAACTCTGGTCTCTCCCTCCTCGGCCCAAAACCCTCCCAGACCCACTGGCTGCAGGGAAAATCCAGCTCCCTCAGCCTGCCCCACAACCCCCAGCCCCAACCCCCACCCTGGCTTACAGCCCTGCCTTCCTGGATGGCCTGCAGTGTCCCCCCACATTTCCCTCCACCTGGCCTGTGCTCAGCTGGGACCTCCTGAAAGGCCCCCAGGCTTGCCTTTCTGGCATGCCCATTCAGCACACCCGCATCCCTGCTCCTTGCCCTCACCTAGACCTCCACTCCTCGGCCTGGGCCTCCACTGTCCTTATGACTGTCCCCGTGAGGAGGAGAGGAACCCAGAGATGAACCGGGTAAGTGATACTGGGGTGGAGTTGTGGGAGGAGAGGGCATGGCCCCCACACGCACGTGAGCCATCGGCCCGTCCCACATCTCACAAGCCATGGCAGATGCCACCTGGCCGCCTGGGTCAGGCCCAGAACACAGCCCATCTGAGTCAAACACCGACCGTGGGTGGGAGAAGCCAGTTGGCCAAGGCGACCACCTCTCTCTCCAGTTCTCCTGTTCCTCGAGCTGCCCAGCTCAGGCTGTCACGTTCCGATGTGACTCAGAAAGCTGTGACATGTGGCATCCTGGCTTGCAATGCAACTACCAGCAGCCTGGGCGGCCCCAGGGCGAGGAGGCCACCAGACTGTCTAGCATGTCACCTCCTGCGTCCATTCCCAGGCAGCTACTCCCAGCCATCTGCCCCACCGGCAGCAGGCCCAAGCCCCCCTCCGAGCCTCGGGCTGCAGATGCATCTCCTGCCTGGGGAGTGGACCAGCCTCCTCTCAGCAGGGAGATGGGCGAGTGGGCAGAGGCCTGGGCTCGGGACCCACCCCCTCGGACACTCCAAAGCTCATGTGAGGAAGCAAAAACTGCCCTCGGCCACCTGCTCCAGTCCCTGGGCCACTGACCCATCACTGAGATGCTCCACAGCCCGTCCAGTTCAGTTTCGTTTCAGGTGGTACCAGGCCCCACCACACACGGCCAACAGCCTGGTGCCAGGGACTGGGGAGAGGACATGGTGACACTGCTGACCCTGGTGACAATGAGAGCCACCAAGACAAACAGCACTTCCGTGTCCCAGGTTCTACATTAATTAACTCATTTTAGCTTCCAATTACCCTGAAGGCACGAGTACCATTTTATCATCCCTGTCTGATGGATGAAGAAATCTAGGCACAGAGTGGTCAAGCAACTCACCCCAAGCCACACAGCCAGGAAGATTTGAGCTTGGAATGCATGGAGTGGCTTCTGGCTGTGAAGCTGAGCCCAGTGCCGTCCACAATGAGTTCTTGGGCCCCTAGAATTTGCCCAAGAGAGACACCTGTATTTTTTCCTGTCACAGCAGTGGAAACTGAAGCCCAGGAAACCTGCATGATTTTCCCGGGGCCACAGAGAGGACCTGACCTTGAGTCTGCTGGGCTCCAAAGCCCATGTCCTGAGTCGCTAGGCTTGACCGCCTCCCCGCAGGGTTACTGCCATCCGCCACCCATTCCTGCACATTATGGGAAATCCTGTTTTCCATCCTTGGCATCACAGAGAACAAAGTCCTACAGTGGCCCCAAGTTTTTAAACATCCAGAAGAGATGAGGGCCCTTCCCTCTCTCCTCAGCCCTGCTCCAGTGAGAAGCCCAGCTGGCCAGCCCCGCCTCCCCCCAGCAGCCCCCTGGCAGGACTAATTCTGCGCACATGCCAGCCTGACCAACCTTAATACGATCAGCGTCATCTCCCAAAAGGGACTCTGGCTTCTCCAACGATTTCATTAGGAAGGTTTTTACAGGCAATAGGTATCTTGTGACACACAGGGTGCCCTGCAGCCCAAACCTCTATCCTGGATGTGTGATACTGCTGCAGGAAGCAGTCCACACTGGCGTGCAACAGCCCAAGGACACCCTGGGGCCAGGGGGTCGTCAGGCACTCTGAGAGGAGCCAGCTTACGCCTGCATGAGTCACTCCCTATTTATGGATCTTTCCCGTAAGTCACTGCTGCAGCATCCAGCTAGAGGATGGCAAACCTCAGCAGCCTGGTGGAAAGGACATCAGGAACCCCTGGGTTCAAATTCCACCCCACCGCTCCCTGGCTGTGTGACCTTCACCAGAGATTCGACCTCTCTGGGCCTCCTGCGCTGTAATCACAACGGCTATCTTGGGCTTACAGGGCTGTAGAGAGGCTCCGGAAGATGCTGGGTGCTCCGTAAATGTATTCCCTCCCCACTCCGCCCCCGGGTGTCCTTGCAGACCATCTGGTCCACAGGCTGCGAACAGATGGCTCCTGGGTGCATCTTATCTGGCTGCGCCGTTTGGCCCACGCAAGGCTTACAGGCAGAGTGACGGGGCCAGCTTTGAGCCAGCCCAAGACAACAGCAGCCCAAGCCACCGCCCCGATCACAGATCTGGGTTGCCTGCAGCCCACGACCGGGGAAAGAACTGACAGATCGGGAAAACTATAGCCCAGAACCAAGTAATGGACAAAATCTGACAGTACAGACGGCTACCGAGTGCTCAGCAAAGTCTGGAGACAGTCTCCCTGGGTACAGAAACCAGGCCGATAAAGAAGACACAGGCCCTGACACTTATTACAGGAGGTCTGTGTCTGCAGAGGCCAGGGAGGAGGGGGGGCGGGCGAGGCAGTCGCTCTGACAGCCAATTTCCACCATTTTCTTACTCGGTCCTCCTAACAACACCTGAGCCTAGTTGCTACTCCCCCCATTTTATAGCTGAGAAGACTGAGGCTCAGGGAAGCTGTGTAACTTGCCCCAGGTCCTGGATGGTAAGCAGGGAAGCCAGGACTATTAGGAATTCTGCTGCTCCCAAGGGTTTTCACAGGGGTGGTGTCCCCCAAGGGTCTGCAGGTCACCGCGCTCCTTCTCCCCACCTCTCCCTGCCCCACACAGCGATTCTGCATTTCAGACTCTACTAAACGGGGGAGGAACTGAGTTTCTCAGTTCCTCTGAACATAACAAGATGCACAGACCCGCAGTGTCCCCATGTTTCCAAGTGATGACGCGCTGGGCAGACGGCTTTGCGCTCTGCAGTTTTACTGTGACAGACTCTCCCGCATAGATCAGAGAACCATCCGGAGATCATTTCTGGGAGGCACCGTACCATCCTTGGGCCTGCGGCATCAAAAACCTCTCCCCTTTCCCTTTCAGGGGGCTCCTGGTCACCTTCGTGTACCAGCTAAGAATGTTCCAGACTCTGGCGTTCACTGCCCAGGTAAGACATGAAGCCGGGATCGTTTGCACATCTGCATCAGCAACTGTGCATTTAATTAATCCGACTAGAACCAATTTAGGGGAAGTTAATTAACTAAGTTTGCACAAGGACGGGCCGTCAGTTCCCTCTGTGAACCAAACACCTAAAGGAGCAGCGAGGTGACTGTGCCCATCCTACACAAAAGCGAAGCTTCATGAAGAGGCTGGTGAGATCGTAAAAGGAAAATGTTCTGAAGGTGTAACTTCCACTAACCCTAGGGGCTCAGGAGGCCTTTCCAGGCACTGAGGCCCCAGCTCACTCCGCACGCTCCACACCGACCTGATGCTCCAGGAGAAGCGAGAAGACGGCCCCCCACCCTCGGCCCCCATGTGCGCCGGCACCTGAGGCCGGAGGCGGTCTGCTGCCCGGGTGGCCTGTGGCCTCAAGTCCACACGAGGGACGCACTGCTCTGGATGCTGTCCGACGACCACACCCTGACCCTGAGAGCTGGCTTTTCTGGAGTCTGGGCTCTGCCACCTCCTGGCAGAGGAACCACTGGGCACATCACCTGACCCCTGTGGGCCTCACTTCCTCGCCCTTAAAAAGCCCGTGACAATGGCAGTGACAACCCACCACATGGGGTCACGTTAAAGATTAAGGTAATAAGCTCAGTACCTGACCCACAGGGCGCACCCAGAAAATATCAGTTATTCTCCCAAGGCTCTAGAACTCAGAGCTGCTCCTGCAGCATCTTCAGCGTCCCCCTCCACCCACCCCACTGCACCCCACCCAGCTCAGCGTGACTCCCCAGAGCACAGGAAGGGTTAGAGCTCCAGCCCCGCCAGCCCATGGAGACCCATCCCCCTCCGCACCCCACCCCCTTGTGTGGTTTGAACCCCCCACCCGCCATCCCCAGCCAAGGAACTGGGCATTGCACCTGGGCTTGAGTTCCAGCCCCGCCTCTTCCCAGGAGTGGGCAAAGATCACGGCAGCTCCCCAAACCTGAGTTTCCTCATCTGTGAAATGGAAGTCAATGCCGTCTGCCCCTCAGGCCTGCTGTAAGCCTCACCAGCAAGGACACAAGCAGGAAAGGCCGCCGCAAAAGTGCGCTGTGCACACGCATCTCATAGGACCCGATGAGCCTCGCCACCCTGAGGATACTTCTATAGGTCTCCCGGGGACCTCCCTGCTTCCAGGGGCTTGTCCGCAGGCCATCCGGCCCCGTGGCCTTGGAAACACTAAGGTCACCTGCACAGCACTGCCGACCTCCAACCTGTCTTCTCCCCGCTCCTCAGGAGCCATCTCTGCGGCAAGCAGGGCGAGCACCCACATCCCCATTAATAAGATGAGAAAAGTGAGGCTGGGGGAGGGGCTATGCACTCCATGTCACATAAGAGCATGGAGTTTGTGGAGCAAAGGGTTCTGCCTGTAAAACGAAAACCAGCTCCATGGAGGAGTGAGGGATGAACAGGGCCTTATTCAGGCAGCAGCTGATTGGCGCTGAGGCCTTGTCGGGACGGCTTCCGGAAGCTTCGGCGGCTGCAGCGCTCGACCTGCTGGAGGGCCAGGCCTGCAGGCCCCGTGGGGCCCTCCTTGGTCTCCTGTGAAGAAGCCTTGGGGACTTGGGGGACTGTGCTGGCGGCAGCTCACACTCGCTGCGGAGGAGACCCTGGAGGGGAGCGGCCTCCCTCGGGCCGGGACTCGCAGCCTGAGACCCACAAGGTGCAGAGGAAGAGCCAGCAGAGGCCCCCACACCCTCCAGCTGGACCGGCTCAGCTGAGGCAACTCCCAACACAGGGAGCCTCCCACTCACCGTTTCCATGGGGATCCCCTTGAAATAACCCCATCACAGGCAGCTGCTCCTCCCTGCGGAGGAAGCGCTCCGGATAAATGTGATGGAGGGAGGCCGCTCTCAGCCCAAGGAAACCGGGAGGCGCAGGGCCCAGTGAGTGCCACCCACTCGGCGGCAGAGGTGGCCAGGGGGCCTGCACGCATGCGGGCAATAAGACCATGTCCTTGGGGAGGGAAGGATGGGCAGGGAATTGCCACCGGCATCTAGAACAGCATCCAGCTGCCTCCCTTTGGGACTCGACCTGGGCTCCAATCCAGGGTCCCGCAGGCCCAGCGTGACCTGACAAGCCCCTCCCCCAGAGCCTCCGTTTTCTCAAGCGCTCAGGTAAGAGCACACACAGGCGCACCTGTAGCTCAGACATCACCGCCTCCCTCCCCCTGTGGCGGGACTGTGTTGGTCTGATAATCCTAAAATATTATGGAAAAGTTCTTCGGTTCACGCAGAAGATTTTGAGCCCCTGCTGGGGACAGGGCAGGGGGGTCCCCGTGCACCCCTGTGAGGAGCGACAGCCTTCACGCGCAGTTGGCCAATGAAAAGAAGAGAACCCGGCCGGTGAGGACGGCACATCCGCACGTGCCGGGCACCTTCTCTGCCCTGTAGTCCTCGCAGCCACCCTCCGACTTTGCGAGCCGCTGCCCCTACTTTGCTGATGGGAACACTGAGGCCTCGAGAGGTGACATGGGGAGGGAGGCGGGACAGGCCGCGCTGGGGCCTCCCTGCCCTGCCCGGATCAGCCCCCCGGGCCGAGGTGCTCAGGCTCTGCTGACCTGGGAGGCCCAGAGACCCTCCCCAGGGCCTTCACCCGGGAACGCCTGGAGCACAGCCAGAAACAGGAACTGTCACCTGTATCTGGCTGTCCCCCTCTGTCCCAGAAGACCAAAGGGACCACACACGCCACCGGCTATCGCCCCAGAGGAACGTGCTACAGTAAGTGACGCGCCTGTGTCCTGATAAGTGAGGTCCTAGTTAGTGGGCCCAGGGGGCAGCGCTGACCCCAGCAGGCAACTGATGGCACTTCCCGCAGAGAGCACCTCGGAGCCCCACAGTCAGCCCAAGTGACCAACAGCCAACCCCACCCCCTACGATCATGGCTGGGGGACTCACCGGGTGGAGTGAGTGCACTCACCAGGCAGGTGGGCCTGGTGTCAGTCTGCTCAGGGGTCTCCCACCTGGGCAGCACAGAGGTGGCCTCGAGACCATTTCTTCTTTCTTTTTGTTAATGTCTATTTATTTAGAGAGGGCAAGCTCCTGGGAGCGGGGGAGGGGCAGAGAGAAAGAGAGACAGAATTCCCAAGCAGGCTCTGCGCCATTAGCACAGCGTGGGGCTCGATCCCACAAACTGAAGATCATGGCCTGAGCCGATATCAAGAGTCGGACGTTTAACGGACTGAGCGGCCCAGGTGCCCCTCCGAGACTGCTGGTTAAAGACTGGAAACAGGGACCACGAATTTGGTTGCATTCATCAAAATATATGGCACCGGTGTTCATTCACAGCATCATGCAAAATAGGGAGCAAATCAAAAAGACGCCACCTCGTCTACACCTACAGATGACGATGGCCGAATCAGTGGCACCGCATCCCTACGGGAGATCTCTGCCGCCATTAGAGACAACGGGGCACAACCCTGTGGGCCGACTCAGAAGGCACCGTCTCTTCATAGGACGCCTCTGTGTGCTCTCAGCATTTTCTCCCACATGAATATATAACTTCAAATTTTAATAATGAGTTTGATTTCTCTTAATGACTGGAAAAACAGCTGCTAATAAAAGTCTGTACCATGTACTTGAGAGAAAGGAAAATATAGAGCCATACAGACACGAGGTCCCTGCAGCCCTGAGCCATCCGATCGTCCAGTCCAGGGCCTCCTCCCCAGAGCCCCCCCCCACCCACTGCCCCGCCACCTCTGTGGGGAGGGACTCCGGTGTCGGACATCCACCAGCACACCCAGCAGGGCGTGGTGCACAAAGCCGACAGAAGAGTCGTGTGTATATTCAGCAGGGACGGAAATCTCTAAGTCCCAGGACGCCAAGTCACCTGGGCGGCCCAGTCTCCCTCACCCCCCAGCGCCGCCCCGGGGCTGGCCAGCCCGTCCCTGCTCTCAGGGGCCAGAACCTTCTTTCCTTCACCAGAAGCCAAATGCTGGCGAGATATGACTTCTAGGGAAACAGCAAGTCCCGGATGCAGGAATAGGGCAGGGGGTTGGGGAGCTTAGAGCGCAGAAAAGAGGCTGATCCCAATCTCCTGGGAGAGCTGCCCTGTCCGCTTTTGGCAGGATTCCCTCCTAATTCTTTCACCCGAGTTCCTGTCCTAGATAGCTTCAGGGGCAGAGTTCCCAGCAGCAGCAAAATTAGCTCTGGGAGACACCCGGCGGGGCGTGGTGGAAACAGCATGCACTTTGGAGTCGGGTGAGGTGGGGCTGAATCCCAAGTCTACTGCCCTGCTGGCTGTGCAGTCCTGGGCAGGGAGCCTGACCTCTCTGAACCCCGCCTTTCTCATGGGAGGCGGGGGGAGGGAGTACCAGCACCAGGGCTATCACGACAAGGACCCAAGGGCTGCCTCTGGCCAGTCTCCGGCACCTATTCCACAACACGGCTTCCTTCACCTGCCATCGACGTGCCGGTTCTCAGCCTGAACATGGGCTCTGTCTCTCCCTTTACTGGGTGAATGGCTACCCAGCTCTTCAGCTGGGTCAGCGAGGTATCCAGCAGCCGCCCAGGCGTACTCTCGAAGCTTGCCAAGGGCTTGAAGGAAAACGCCAGATGATGGGCACAGTGGGTCAGCTCAGGGGAGCCGGCCAGCCAAGGCCGTGGGCCATCCTAGACCCCAGAGCCCGGGGGTGCAGGGAGGTCTGTGCAGACCGTGGGCAGGCTGGGCTTGGCATCGGCAGTCCTGGACGCGAATCCCAGCCCACCCACATCGAAGCCGTGAAGCCCCCACCTCCAATTCTTTGCCGGTCAACTGGAGATGATGACCATTCCATGCCCACAAGGGGTCCTGGGCCAGGCCCGTCTCTGCCTCCTCTTCAGTGCTACCCACACCCAGCTCACCCTTTAGAACCATCTTCCCTTCTGTTTCTCCTTAGATCCTAGAACTTGCTCAGGACCCTGTCTCTTCTGTCTCCCCCAAACCAATCTCCATGCCCATACACAGCGAGCCGCCATAAATACATACTGAATGAGTTCACTTCTTCCAGGAAGCCCTCCCTGACTTCCCACCACCCAAGCCCTCCTTTGGGAAACTCAGTCCCTAGACTCCTCCCTGCCACCTTCCCAGCACTGACTCCCTGTCCACCCGGACTCTACTGGGGGCTCCTTGGAACCCGGACCTTGTTAATCACATCAACAGCCGCTCCCAGGAAAGCACCCGACACTATAGTATGTGCTCAGTAAACTGCAGGCCAAAGACTCTCACATAAATTCTCTGAAACTCGTGAGTCTCTCTCTCAGCAGGGTTAAGCCTTCCTCTCGGTCTCTTTCCTCTCCCGAACATCCCGCACCGCCCCACTCGGTCCAGCTTAGGCCGTGAATTCCATCGGCCCTGTCTCCCGGAGCCTGTGTCTCTGCGCTCTCTGCAACAGACAGACCAGTGCTGGCTGCTTTGTTCCTCCTGCGAGAGCGGCCCTGGAGAAGGGCCTCGGGTGATAAATTCAGGGGAGCCTGAATTTTATGGAGGAGGTGTGCACTGCTGATAGGTCGTTATAGCTGCCTGTTTACAGAGCCGAAGCATCCGAGTGGCCAGGGCGGCAGGAGGACACCCCCCACCCCTTCTCCTTTGCATTCTCTGTCCTCAGCAGCCTTCCCCTTCCCCCTCCCCCTCTGAGCCTCAGTCCTCTGAGGGACTAGGCTGGGTGTCTGGGGGCCCAGTAAATGGCCCTCCGGTTCCTGCCCACGGCTGAGGCCCCCTGACAGGAGGGGGAGAGGAAAACCCGGAATGCAGGGAAATGCGGGCCTCTCTCAGGGAGAGGAGACAGGATGGGGTGTAAGCACTCACACCAGAGATGACCTCGCCCCGCCCCACCCCCACCCTAGGTCTGGCACCTTATGTCACAACTGACCCCAAATCCACAAACCAGAGCACCCCCTCCCCGCCCCCCAGAGTGCCTGAACAGGGTGGGGAAGGTACAGAGGACCCTCCCAGGAAGGAAGGCTGGGAGGTCAGGGCCTCCCGACAGCCTGGACCGGAGACAGAAGGAGACCCAGAGGAGCCGGGTCCCACTGGTGCCGACATATAAACGGGTCCAGCCACCTCCCGCTGGCCTGGAGGCCATCTGTCCCTTCAGAATGACCTTGCACGTCCCTCTCAGAGCCCGAACCTGTAAGACTGGAATCTAACCTTCAGGTGCGGCACATCTGCCTCACTTCCTAGCCCCTGACCCCATAAAGGGACCCCACTCCTGGGGCCTGGGCCTCACGGCTGCTGCCTTGTGTGGGTACCTTCCTTCAGGGGACACACGGGCATCTGTGCCCTCAAGACAGACTTCACTGCACAAGGGAGGAAACCGAGGCCCAGGGAGGCCTTGTGGCTTCCGCAGGGTCCCACAGCCAGTCACCAGGGGAGCCTGAGTC
>NC_043700.1:190136921-190154728 GCF_006229205.1 Suricata suricatta
TTTTTTTAATGTTTACTCATTTTTGAGAGATGGAGAGAGATAGAGCATGAGCAGGGCACGGGCAGAGAGAGAGAGAGGGAGACAGAATCCAAAGGAGGCTCCAGGCTCTGAGCTGTCAGCACAGAACCTGATGCAGGGCTCAAACTCACGGATCACGAGATCATGACCTGAGCTGAGCTGACATCCGACACTTAACCAACCGACTGAGCCTGTAAATTGGCAAGTTTTATGTTCTACTATCTTGTCTCAATTTTCAAAAGCTTAATTATGTAATATACCAAAAACCATTTGAATTGCATGATATAAGAATTGTATCTCAATAAAGCTAGATTTTTGTGTTTGTTTTGATTTGTTTTAATTAAACACACGAATCCCGGCCACTGGGGCCTCAGGCTGAGCCCCTTCGTGTTGGCCCAACTCAAGGCACGGGCCGGTCCCAGAGCTTGCGTGCACCCTGGTGCACAGATCTCTGCTGACACACAGAGGAAAGGGAAGCCCCCCACACTTCCTCTGAGGCTGGGGACCCAGGGGAGCCTCTAACGCACCCCAATGCTCCCTTGCTCCAGAGGAGAACAGTCTGGAAGGGGAAAGGTCATTGTCAGGGACTCAGATTCTAAGGCTGACTTCTCCAAGGTGCTTCTTTCTCCAGCAGGGGCGCAGCCTGTGGAGAAGGGAGTCAGGCGGGCAGGGGCACACAGGCTCGGGAGAGTCCTAGCAGCGAGACTCAGGTCCCTGAGCTCCCGGCTGAATGGGGACAGTGACAGCACCGGGACACCGCCCGGCAGGCACACTGGGCTCACTCAATGGCAGCCCAGCTTCCTTCCCTGCATCACGTTCACTCAGAGCATGGCATCCACTGCCCAGGGGGCAGGCGCCGTGTCTGGGACCGGGCCACTGGGCCGTCACAGTTTCCAATAAAACTGCCTCCGTGAGGCCCGAGCAAAGGAGATGATCCCGGAGGTCAGCATGTCCTTGGAGTCAAGCCGAGCAGAAAAAACAGCCAGCTCACCTGTTTCTCTTCTGCTGCCCTCCCTCACCGCAGGGGCCCTGGTAAGAAAGGCCCAGTCTACCCGGTGACACCTTCCCGGCTGCGGGCAGTGCACCTGCAGAGGGGGAGGGGCGGGGGCGACCCACACCGCCCGAGCAGGTCTGCAGGAAACCTATTCTACCCCCTACAGAGAGCTCCTATCACCTCTTGTCTCCTGGTTTTATTTTTTCCCAGCTTTACTGAGCTATCATTGACATATAACATCACGTATGATTAAGGGGTGTGAGTTTAATGCATCGATTTGATAACGTTCAAATACGGCACAATGATTGCGGCCACAGCGTCAGCTAACATCTCCACCACGTCACAAAAGTGCCAACTCTTTTTGACGTTGAGAGTACTTAGGATCTACTCTCTCCGCAACATTCCAACATATACACACCGCGCAGTGCATGAGATCACAGAGCTTGTGCACCTTATCACCGGAGGTTGGTGCCCTTGGACCAACACGTCCCCGCTGCCACATCCCAAGCCCCTGACAACCAGCACCCTAGCCTCTGTTTCCGTGACTTCGGCCTTTTTAGATCCCGCTTAGGAATGAGATCGTGTGGCGTTTGTCTTTCCCTGTCTGACTTATTTCACTGAGCACAGCGGCCCCAAGTTCATCCCTGTCATCACAAACTCCGTACTCAAGTCGGCCAAAGTGCAGGATGCGTTTTGTACGCTGACCAGGACACGGTCAGGAAGGCAGAATGCGGCTCTCCGCAGAGAAGCAGCAGCTCCAAGGTCACACAGAGCCGAGTGCCGAGCCTGGCCGGACCGGCCGTCTGCGGTCCCTGGCGCGGTCTCCCATCCCATCTGCTCTTCCACGGCGGACCTGGCCTTTCCCACATCTGGAGGCAGAGTCCACATCCCCTTCAGCCTGGGCTGGCTGGTGACTCAACCGGAGTCACACAACTGGAGAGGGGACTCCTGGGAGGTCGGGAAGTCAGATCTGCTGCCGGCTTATTCGGACCCCGGAGACCACCAGCCTGGAGGGGCCAAGGTGACCATTCCAGGGGAGTGTTCCCAGCCTCCCAGCCGTCCCCACCACGCCCAACACGTGAGTGAAGCCGTCTTGGACCCTGTGGACCAGCCAGCACATCCCCCCCCACTTACCATGCAGAGCCCATTTGCCCCGCCAAACCTGCCCGAGTTCCTGACCCTTAGCACCAGAAGCCACAATAACACAGGCGGCGTCTTCCGTCACCATGATTTAGAGAGCTTCGTCAACTGCAACACCCACCGGGTGACCTCAGGCGTGTACCCTGACCTCTACGGGGCTCTGCTTCCTGATATACAAGAGGGGGTCACCCCCCCCCCCACTCCGGGTGGGTATAACGTTCCAGCGGGATCACGAACATAGGTCTCGTGACACCGTAGCAGAGGAGAAATGGCAGCGGGGCACCTGGGTGGCTCGGCCGGTTAAGCGTCCGACTCCTGCTTGGGTCATGATCCCACAGCTCGTGAGTTCGAGCCCCACACCAGGATAGCTGGCGTCCGCGCAGAGCCTGCTTCGGCTCCTGTCTCCCTCTCTGTCTGTCCCTCCCCAGCTTGTTTCTCTCTGTCTCAAAAATATATAAAAACATCAAGAAATATTAAAAGAAAAGAAAGGAAGGAAGAAAGAAATAGTGGCTCTCTTGTCACCGTCACCCCCACTGTCATTTCCCCATGAAGACAAGAGCGTCTGTAGGTGCAGACGGAGGTTCGCAGCACACGTCCTCCGGCAGAGCCGAAGCCCGTGACCACCAGACACCCATCAAGACGCAATAAACGAGCCAGGAGTCTCCACGAGCCACAGCTGAAATCGGTCTATTTGTTTCTTTCTTTTTTTTAAATATTTATTTATTTTTTAGATACAGAGAGAGACAGATCATGATGGGGGTGGGACAGAAAGGGGGAGACACAGAATCCGAAGCAGGCTCCAGGCTCTGAGCGGTCAGCACAGAGCCCGACGCGGGGCTCGAACCCACGAACCGTGAGGTCATGGCCTGAGCCGAAGCCCGACGCTCAGCCGACTGAGCCCCCCGGGGCCCGTCGATCCTTTGTTTCCTAAGCAAGAAAGAGCAGCCCGATGGGCTCGCTGTGACCCACGATTGTACGAGAACTTCACGACACACAGGCATTTACTTTTCTGAGGATCTCCCGTACCAACATTTTTGGGGAATTTTACTTTTATTTAGTAGCCAACACGGTATTCACATCTTTCTTCAAGCCCCTGAAAACTCTCCTATCGTTTCACCAAGAAATCGACCTCCCAGGTGGCCCGAGACAAGAATGTGTGAAATACAGGGAAATACGCATTCACAAGGATGCCCATCACAGCTCCCTTTAAAACTCCGGGAGTCGAGGGGCGCCAGGGTGGTTCAGTCGGTTGAGCACCTGAATCTCGATTTCAGCTCAGGTCGTGATCTGACAGGGCGGAGCCTGCTTGGGATTCTCTCTCTCTCCCTCTCTCTCTGCCCCTCCTCCACTCACACTCTGTCTCTAAATAAATAAATAAATAAATAAACTTAAAAAAAAAAACACACCCGGATTTGGGATGCCGGAGTCCAGGAGCAGGGAGGACTCTCCACCCTCGGCCCGCTGGCATCTGTGATACCATCTGGGGACAGACCGCGAGGGGAGGCCCAGCCCTCCTCCCCACTCCACCAGGGCTCGCCGACAACCCTCCCCTCCCCCTCCCTCCGCGGCCATGCCCATCCCAGAGCCTTCTCGCCTCTCCTCTGAACGTCTCCCAGGCCCCCTTCACCTCTGCAACCCCCCAGGGATCTCTGGCCACTAGCCAGTCTCCTTCTGTCTTCCCTCTGTGCCTGGACGGATGACAAAGGGCCCTTTCTTGGCCACATCTGCCCGGGGGGCTCCAAGCCCCACAGGTGAATGCTCCCAAAACCATAGCACCAGGCTGGTTCTGGGCGCCGGGAACGCTTTCTCCCCTTCTCCCTCCCTGCCACTTCTCCGCTCCGGACTCGGCCTCTCTGCCCGGCTCCCACGCTGCAAGCCCGTCCCAGCTGGGGGCCCCCCACCCCCGTCTCCCGGCCCCCAGCACCTGTGCTGTGACATCTGGTTCCGTCCCCCTGATTCCAGGCGTTCTCCGGGGAGGCGCTGCGCCCCATTCCTCCATCCCGCACCCCTGCACCCCCCCGGCACACCGACTGCGGGCATCCACCCTGGTCCAAGGAACGAATCCGCACCTAGTTACTGAATGAATCATTATATCTACGCAGTGGACTCTTTCGCAGCCATTAAAAATTATTCACTCAGAAACTGATGATGCGGGGAAACGTTTCGCTGTGTTAAACGTTGTAAAGACACTTCCGTGACCGTCTGCAGGGGGTGGTGAACAGGAAACAGCACAGCTGGACCTCAGGATGGCATCCCCCCCATTCTGCTTTCTGCATTTTCAAACGTTTCTGTAATGAGATGAAATAGGGAAATACAATTAAAATCTTCTCGCGAGGAGCAGCTGAGGACCCACGGAGCTTAGCTCCCTGGCCTGAAGAAACGGGACACGTTGTGACGGATGACATTTTCACACCTTCAGTAAAGAGCCTCTCCGGTGCTCGGTGCTCAGGGCTATAAAATCTTCAAGGTTGTCTTCATCCCCTTCCACGCCGAGAGCCGGTGTGGGGGCCACTCTGATTCAGCCTCGGACTCCAGCCAGCTCACTCCACGCCGGGCTGTGCCCAGAGCAGATGGGCTGGGGGGAGGTCCGCACGGTGAGACGTGCAGAGCAGGCGTGTGAGGCCTGTGTCCCTCTCTCGGTGGTCTGCCGGCTGCCGGCCTTTTCCACAGTGAGGGCTTTGCGCTCTTTCACATTCTCAAGCCGTGGCCTTCAACAAGGAGAATACTGACCGCCATCCCCCAGCCAGAGTTCAGAACATCACCGTGGCCTTGACGCGCGGGAGGGCCATGTGAAATAAGAACAGGGAGTCCTCGGGGGGGGGGGGGGCGCATAAAAATGACTGCACGCTCAAACTGTTCAAAATGATCTTGAGAATCAATCTGGCAATTACAAATGTTCTGTGACTTAAAAAAATTTTTTTAAGTCATTAAAAACTCTATTGGGGTGCATGGGTGGCTCAGTCAGTTAAGCGTCCGGCTTCAGCTCAGGTCATGGTCTCACAACTCATGGGTTCGAGCTCTGCATCGGGCTCTATGCTGACGGCTCAGAGCCTGGAGCTGCTTCGGATTCTGTGTCTCCCTCTCTCTCTGATCCTCTTTTACTCATGTTGTCTCTCTCTATCTCTCTAAAATAAATAAAAAACATTTTTAAAAAAAATTTTTAAACTCTCTTATTGATGGTTACAAGCGTACAGGGAAATGAAAAACAGTAAAACCAGTATTTGTTCAGTTCAGTGATTCAAAGCATTAGAAACCCTGAGAGAAATCAAGTGTTTCGTGTCTTTATACAAAGAAGCGTATGAAACGCCGTTTGAAGGCTGCTTCTCCCGCCGGTGGCTGGCACCTCATCCGGGCCTTGGAGAGCCGTCTTCCCAAGATCAGATCGGCCTCCAAGATCGAATCCCTTTGTGCTCCCGATGCGGCGAAGCCTCTTCCAGAGTCCCGTCCTCTGGGGCATCTCCGTCCCTTCGGAGCCACTTTCTTCAGCTACCAGGGCAGGGTCTCCCTCACTTGGTGCCTGTGGCTACACAAGACTCCTCAGGCCGGAGCTCCGATGCCCCCGGGACCGGCGATTTCCTCTACAAGTCCGTTCGCTTTCTACCCCCGCTTCTCCCGGAGGACTCTTCCCACTCCCCTGCTGAGCGTCGTCTTTGTTGGCCCACCCCCTCTTCTGATTTTCCATCTTCGTAAAGCGTCACGTGGCTCTCCCGCAGAGAGACAAGGAGGTAACGTAGCACACGCTCTGCTGTCTGTGTGTGACCCGCAGCGAGAGACACGGAAAGAGGTGACCTGGCAGGCTCTGCAACATGCATCTGTTCTTTTCTTGGCGATCTGTACACTGAAGACTTACTAGCAAGGTTTACACTCGACGTAACTCCCTCAAGTCTGACCCGTGTGGCTGCGGGTCTGGCCCGATGTCACTGGAGCCGTGAAGAATCCGTGGGTATTTGAACTTTGCAAAGAGAAGACTGCTTGTGCCCAGGGAAGCTGGTCAGGGGGAAAGGTGGGACTTTTCCGCTTGGTCACTCGACTACATGTGTACCCAACACATGGTGGGTGGCAGGCGCTGAGCTGTGTAGAAGGAAGCAGGTGGGTCCCCTGTGCGTGTCTCCTGATGGTCCAGAAGGGACCGGGTTCCAGCCTTGTCTTCTGATCTGAGCTGAATCGCCCTCCTGGCCAGGACTGGGAATTAGGATTCTTTGATTATAAATAACAGAAATTGACACGGGGTAACATACAGAAGAAGGAAGTTCTGGAAGACTCTGGAAGAGCTACAGAAGCAAGGAAAGCGCAACAGCTGGACAAGGGGCCTCGGAAGGAAGACGAACTGGGTAGGACTAAGAATTCAATCTGGGAATCGTGACTATTCAAATTATCTATTGCTGTAAAAACAGCATCTCAAAACTCAATGATGTAACACAAAACCCCCTGCTGTTGTTCATGAACCTGACATCTGGCTAGGTCTTGGCGAAGAAGGATGCCCCAGGTCTGTTAGCTGATGAAGGGTGAGGAAGATTCCAGAAGGAGAGAGGAGGCACGTTCCCGGGGTGACTCCCAGGATCCGCACAACCACCGGTTAGCCTTCTAGACCCTCCTGGCCAAACTCGGAGCCGGACACAGGTTGGCGATGGTGGGGGTGAAACCATAATCCTTCCAAAATAGTCACAAGTGTCACCCATTGGGCAGTCAGTGGGTCTGAAAATGGGATAGAGGGCTGGTCTCAATCAGGAAAGACGTAAGAGACAGAACACCCCGACGCAGGTGCGGGACTTGGGGTCCTGGTTCAAGCCCTGCAGCCATAAAAAGGCATGTTTGAGACAAACAGGGACCTTGCCAAGATGGATGAGAATTCAGATGGGAAGGAACTAGTGGCCCTTCTGTTCAGACAGGGGTAGAAGCACTCTAGCCCGCTGCAGCGGGGTGACGTGACCGGAGTCCTGATTCGGCTGAAAAATTGTTCAGTCTGGGGCACCGTAGTGGCTCAGCTGAGTTCGCATCCGGCTTCGGCTCAGGTCATGAACTCGCGGTTTATGGGTTCGAGCCCCGCATCGGGCTCCGTGCTGACAGCTCAGAGCCTGGAGTCTGCTTCGGATTCTGCGTCTCCCTCTCTCTCTGCCCCTCCCCTGCTCATGCTCTGTCTCTTTCTCTCTCTCTCCTTCTCTCTCTCAAAAATGAATAAACTCCAGCAGCAGCAGCCTCAGGGATCAGGGCTAGGACCTCTCCAGGGTGGAGGAATGAATGCAGGAAGCCAAGCCGGAGCAATCCCGGCCCTGAGCTGGCGAGCTGGCGATCCTGTCCCTGCTGGGGGCAGCCAGCACCTCTAAGCTGCCTTTGTTCTGCTTCAGTGGGCCCTTCAGCCCAGGGTCCTGGAGGACAATGGCCCCCATTGTACAAGGAGGCAGAGCCTGTCCTGGGCAGCACGGTGGCTCCCAGGTGGGCCATGTACCCAGGGATGGCTGGGAACTGCTTCCTGGGCCCAGTGGAGGAGCCTGAACGCTGTCAGGAGACAAGCGTATGTCCCTTTGCACATGCTGTTCTTCCTGCCTGGAATGGACTAGAATGCCACGTCCCAAAGGGCATCGCCCTCTGCCCTGTTGAATGCCACTCCCTTCAGTGACAAAGCACCTGTGCTCTGCAGGGCTGTGACACTCGCCCCGGCCCCCACCCCCTGTGCTGCGGAGGGGAGCCCTTCTCTGCCTGGCCCATCTCAATGGCCTTCAACCACACACACGGATATGACTGACGGATTGCCGCATGCCCAGTGTGAGCTACACCCCAGGCAGTCCTGGGTTCAAATCTCAGACCCTCCTAGGCAAGGCACCTGATCAGAACTCAACAGATCTCCTGTCCCCGTCCTGTTGGGTCCCCCTCCCAGTCAGGCGTGTGTGTTCTGGAAGCAGATGGCCGCTGTGTTCAAACCTCATATAGTATAAATGGTTAATTCTAATAATGGCAATTATGCTTGTTTTCTAATTATTTAAAAAAAATTTAATGTTTATTTTTGAGAGAGAGAAACGGACAGAGTGCAAGCAGGGGAGGGGCAGAGAGAGAGGAAGACACAGAATCCGAAGCAGGCTCCAGGCTCCGAGCTGTCAGCACAGAGCCCGACGCAGGGCTCAAACTCACAGACCGTGAATTCATGACCTAAGCCTAGGTTGGATACTCAACTGACTGAGCCACCCAGGCGCCCCTCTAAGTATTTAAGTCCACACGGGCCATTGTGCACAATGGCTGCGGGACACCGGCGCAGTGGAAACGAAGCACCTGCCTCGCAGGGCCTGGATGAACCAGCAGGACCCCCTAGGGCCGTGGGTTGCAGATTCCTCCAGCAGCTCACTCTCCCAACAGCATCCTAGACCCTGGGAGAGACAGGCCCCCACTTCGAGAAGGACCAAGCCTGGCTTGCGCCCACAGCGCTCTGGAAATGTGCCTTCTAGGACCTGAGCGTTTTGCCCCAGAGGCAGTGAGACTGGAGAAGGGGGGCTCCAGGGGCTGTCCCGGAGAGCAGAGGACAGAAGCAAATGACAGTGTGTCCCAGTGGGGAGGCCTGAGCAGGGAGACCCTGAGGGCTCATGGCAAGTGAGCGTCACCAAAGCAGAGCCCCGGGAAACAGGGTGCTGGGTGCGAGTCAACACCTGAAACAGGGACCCAAGGGACGCCTTCCGACACTGTCCTCCTAGCCAGCGGCGTGGCAGCGTGTAAGGCTGGTGGCCCATCCGTCCCTCCCCTGTCCCTTCCTACCCGGATTCTCAGGCCTATGACTCCACGGCCCGCCTGGGTGCCCACCCCAACCGTGCCCAGACTTCCCAGGTTCTGCCCTTTTAACAGAACCCCAGGCCCTCACCCCCCCCCTCCCCTGCCCCAGCAAACACAGGACCAGCTCCAGAAAGATCCGCCCAGCAAATGAATGAGTGAGAGGCTGACTGAATGACAGCAATGAACTTGCCCTTCAATGTTGCACATCCAGCATCTAACATCCCCCTGGCATAGATGCGGGCGGGGAGGGGGGGGGGCGGGAGGGCAGTGAATGTCTATTGAACAGAAGGGAAAAAAATATCCTATCTCATCAGTATCCAGACATGAATTAAACCAAATACTTTTCATCTATGATATTTGCAGAGGTCAAACACATTAGGGCATCGAATGCTGATCAGCATGTGGTAAAACAGAGCGTAATTTGGCGAGACGCGTGGAGAACATCAAACACATTCATCACTTTTGCATAAAACTGCAAGCATAGGGTTCTGTCCGAAGAAATTATTCCAAAGCTGCTGGGGTTGGGGGGGGAGGGGGTGGGAGTAGGGAATCTTCATACACAAACAGTGTTCATTCACTCGGTGTTAGTCATTCAAGAGAAAAAAGCCACCTAATTATCCGACAACGGGGTGATTAATTGAATGGTGGCATATCTATCACAGGGACAGCACCCAGCCACTGAAGTGATGGGGTCTGGGGGCGGGACTGAGGTGACCAGTTGGGCAGCCCTGCCCCCTGCCAGGATGGGAGGCCCCCGGGGGAGGCGGACAAGAGGGAAATCAAAAGAATCTGCTTTATTGATGGGAATGTTGGGGCAGGGGGTGGGGGGAGCTAAGGACCCCTCGTCTACTGCCCCTCAGCTTAGGGCTGTGGGGAGACAGGTCTCAAGGCTGGAATCTGAAGTGACAGACTTGCAGCCCCCTCCTTAGAACAGCCCCCAAGGGGTGATGGGCCCCATGGGTGGGGGAGAAGCAGGAACCTTTAATACTTTAACCCTGCCCAATAGGGAAAAACTACCCAATGGGTGACAGGCTCTCACCAATTCTACCAATCCCAAAAGCAGTGGGAGGCGGGCCAAGGAGTCTCACCCCCTGGAATTCAGCCTGTCCTGCTAGTAAAGTAGGGCCAGTTCCATCCTTTGCAGGGCCCTGTTCAAAAAGCAGAGCAACTAAAATATAAACCTTTTTCATTTTCCCTATGACTCACCGCAGTGTTATTTGCTACCTAATGCCAAAGAAAAACTACACGTTTGAATTATTAGTGTGAATTCTGCCAGTCACCATTCTATTATGCAATTCCGGCGTGAAATGCAAACACAGAGCATTCAACGGGAATGCAGAATCACCGAAATACACGATTCCATCTGGTGGTTCCTACAGGCGTGCATACTTTATTCCTACCAGCACAGTGTGGATGCTACACCAACCAGCTCATCTGGCTTCATTTTGCGCTTTTTTTAGATGTTTATTTTATTATTTTTGAGAGAGAGAGAGTGGAGGAGGAAGGGCGGAGAGAGAAAGGGGAACACAGAATCTGAAGCAGGATTCAGGCCCGAAATGTCAGCACAGAGCCCCACACGGGGATTGAACCCATGAACTGTGAGATCATGACCTGAGCCAAAGGCAGACGCTTACGGACCGAGCCACCCAGGCGCCCCTCATTTCGCTTTTTGATGCGTGCACATTCTACACACTCTCCTCTACCCTTGGCTCAGTGATGAATAAGGATTGTCCTTTCCTTCTGGGTCACCATCATTTTCAGCATCAGGGATTAGCTCACACAAGGACGGAATGCGGCCAAGAGGGGATGACAGGGCTCCTCGGTCCCTCGCGCTCTTTGCTGTGTCATTGCCTCCTCTCGGCATCCAAATCCAGTCTGGTTCAAATGGAGAAGCGTGGCTTCTCCGGGCCACGGGCGCCCACCGCTGCCTCCAGGGTCACGGACACGCTGACCCGCCGTGGGAGCACGGCACATGGTGGCCCACGTGTGCAGGAGCTCAGGGACACTCAACGCAGACACAGGTGTGTGAGGCAGCCACACAAATCAGCCGAAACACGCCTTGCACGCGTCATCTCTGCTCAGATGCCCACTCCACTGTCTCATCAGACGTCACTTCCATAGCCTGGATCCAGAGAGAAAATCATAAAAACCCCACAGAGCGACAGCGGAGCACAGAACCCAAACCAGTGCTTCTGGGTGTGGGGCCCACGTGACCGCATGGATGGCACGGACCGCCAAGCCCTGGAAAACTCCTGTAAGCTCGTGCTTACACAGTCGCCTTCAGGGCACCTGGGTGGCTCAGTTAAGCATCCGACTGCAGGCTCAGGTCACCATCTCACAGTCGGTGAGTTCGAGCCCCTCACCGGGCTCTGTGCTGTGGACACAGAGCCTATTTGAGATCCTCTGTTCCCCCCACCTCTCTCTTGTCTCTCCCCTGCTTGTTCCCTCTCTCTCTCTCGCTCTCAAAAATAAATTTAAATAAATAAATAAAACAACAAGTCGCCTTCACAACGATTTATCTAGAGCGATGACAGCTTTCACTAAACACAGACACAGACGAGAGCATTAAAAACAAGGACCATCACAAATGGCTGACAGTGGCCATCTTTGGGCGACTTCTTTCTCATCCCTCCGTGCTGCGACTCTGGTCCTGGCCATCAACCCCCAGCCTTTCACACAGCCGGGCTTCCCGCTCTCCAGACCCAAAACACCCCTTCCAGAATCATCCCCTGGCTCCGCAAGCTTCAAGGATAAACACCAAAAGCTGGAGCAAGTTACAACCACCAGGAGATGCCACGCACAGATTTTATTAGAATCTGACTCCCATCCCGCAGAGAGAACAGGAGACCAACCGTAGGCTGTGGCTGCGCCAACCTCTCTGTTTGGACTGGGTAAAAATAAACCAGCGGGCTGGGGGTGCCTGGGGGCTCAGTCGGTTAAACATCAGCTTTAGCTCAGGTCATGATCTCACAGTTCGTGGGTTCGAGCCCCGCGTCAGGCTTGGTGCTGACAGCTCAGAGCCTGGAGCTTCTTCGGATTCTGTGTCTCCTTCTCTCTGCCCCTCCCCTGCTCATCCTCCATCTTTCTCTCTCTCAAAAACAATAATAAACATTAAAAATAAACCAGTGTGCTGCTTCTGGAGTGGGGTCCGTGGGGGCCGATGGTTTGGGGACATGGAACAGCCACAGTAAGCCCTCCACACAGGCAGACCTTAGGAGTCACATGGCCTTCGCTCCTGAGGGCCGTGGGACCACCCAGTGTAAGGAAACTGAGGCTCAGAGAGGTGGGGTGACTGAACCGAGAATACCCAAGCCTCTCGCACTGCCCCTCGCCCCTGGGACGGAGACTGCGCGAGTCTGCGAAAGTCCAGGACGGCTCACCGAGGCGACACTCTGACATGGAAGCAATGGGGGTCAAGACCGAGCAGGCTGCAGCTTGATTTTCCAAACCCAAAGCTGGCTCTCTCCACTCTCCTTCTGGGCCAGCTCCAGGGTAGCGTTATAAGGGACCCCCTCCTGGGGGGAGTGGGGATGGGGTGGGCTGGCGATGGCTCCAAGGCTACCCTCACTCTAACCCCTGAGAACGAAGGGACATCATCGCTGGCAGACAACGTTTATTAAGTTCTGACTGGGCCCCGGGCCCTGCGTTTCATGCCCTGGGTTCACGGAGAGCGTTCCTTCCAGAAGGGCCGTGTCCATGTTCACGGACACGCAACAACATCAAACACCACACATCCCTCGAGTCCAGCGGTCAGCAACCCAGAGAAGTCACTCAGGTTCCGAGAGACGGGGTGACCTGCCCAAGATGGTGACCCAGAGCCAGACCCCACGGGGCACGCGGGACCTCACGTGGCCGGAATGCCTCCTCGGGAGGGCCGAGGAGGGGAAGGCAGAACTCAGCAGCTCTGACCTGAGTGCAACAAAAGAGACCAGCGAGGATTCCGACTCAGAAAGTGAACAAACCAAACTCCTTCTTGGTTCCATGGGTCTCAGATCTTGGCCGCGGGTGACGGGGCAGCTCCCGGTCTTCAGGGAACCAGGAAAGGGGTGCGGTGGCTACACGTCACAGAGATTCGGCTTAAGGCGTGAAGCAAAGAGGAAAAGTGCCGGCTCAGGGTGGTGGAAGGCCAGAGGTGGGTGGACACCAGGCCTGGTCAGCCCGTGGAGTCACAATGTCCCCTGCCGCCACTCGTTCTCGGCTCGGACGCCAACAGCGTTGTTGGCTTAGGACTCTCCCCCTTCATGGTCTCAGGGTGGCTGCCGCCAACCCTGGGGACCTCCCTGCTCCTTCACAGAGAGAGCCCAGCCTCCCACAGCTCCACTTTCCACTCAGCCTCCAGAGCTCTTCCCAGGTCCGTTCTGGGACCAGTCACTGCAAGACGGGTGCGTTAGCCTTGGACCAAGCTGGCCCGGCCTCTGGCCGCAGGTTTCTGACTGAGAACCACAGCTCTCTTGAGAGGCCAGGGGCTGGGTACTGGGGAGATCAGTCCCAACAGCCCCAGCGTGGGGGTGAATCTGGGTGCACCCCGGTCCCCCACAAATAGCATGCCTCGGCGGCCTGGGCGGAAGGCTGACATTATCCCCACACGGCCCGTTCAAACCAGGAAGACAATCCCATGCTGCAGAAACTGCCCAGATGCTGGGTTCAGACAGGCCTGGGACGCCCTCCTGACCTGAACCATTCCTCAACTGAGCCCCCCGCTTCATCTCCTCAACCATGTAACCGTGGGGACCCACAGATGGCTCTGAACCACATGCCACCCTGAGGACTACGGGAAACGGCCTCTGTTTCGTTCCGCAGATACAACAGGCACGTGTATATGACAGCGTTTAATGGCTGAGATGCCCCAGGGAGGGGACTGTGGTTCTGGCAGAAAAGCAGGCCCTCAGGTCCCTTAAGCTGCAGGGCCTGGGAGTGACTGCTTGTTCCCAAAGACACCCAGTGACTGCCACCATGTCTCCCTGAGGCACGTGCCGCCTGCCATGGGCTGTGACCCCCATGCCTGCCCGGGCCAGAGCCAGCAGAGGGTGGGCTCCGACAACGCTGCTGCACGAAGGGGGATGAAGGGGCTTGCGGACCAGACTAGCCTCCAAACGCCTACTTCACTCACCCAAAAGCTGAGCTCCGTCGCTGCACCGAGGGAACTCGGCCAGGAAGCATCCCTCCTGGGCTATATCTGGCTCTTGAAAAAGGTCTAGAGACTTCCTGGCCCTCTCCTACCCCTGGAGACCCTCTCTCAAGGGTCCAGGTCCTTCTACTGTCTGGAGAGACTCAAGTATACTGCTCTCCCCAACACCCACCCAACCTTTCCAAGTTCTCTACGCCCCAGGGTGACCTGCATCCATGCTTAGTGATCACAACAATCCTCCATCAGCTGACATGAGCCAAGAGTTTAGGAGAAAGGAAAAGAAAGAAAGAAAGAAAAAAAAAAAGAGCTGCTCTAATTCATACCAGGGTGTGAATTACTAACAAAACCTTCCCAAAGTATTTAAGATTTTATAAGAAGAGATTCAGGAACTCGAGCAGGACTCCCACTGGCAAAGATGACATTTAACTTGAGACCTAAAGGCTGAGGAGGAGTCAGCCATGAGACGAGCAGGAGGTGGATATTCTAGATGGAGAACACAGTTAGTGCAAAGGCTGTGAGGCAAGGAGAAGGAAAAACTGACCTGCTTAAGGAACAGGAAGTAGACCAGAGCCACTGGCGTGCAGCGAGTGAGCATGTGCAGGCCAAATGACCAGGTGGAAAAGGAATTTGTAGAGCTGGGTCTTTTGCAAAATCTCGGCATCCATATTTGCTCATGGAACTCTTCCAGGAGTCTTTTAAATGATACCAGTACCAGAAATCAAAATGAAAAAAAGTATACGAGTACTATTTATCAAATGCCTCCAGTCGACCAAGCACTGTGGCTGGATGGATGCCTTCTACATTAGCATAATCACTGATCATCCTAATCGTAACAATGTAAGATAGTTATTATTGTTTCTCCCTTTACGAAGGCAGCCAGTGAAGCTCAGACAGGTTTAATAACTTGCCCATGATTACACAGCGCGTGAAGGGTCAGAAGCAGGATTTGAACACAAGTCTGTCTGATGTCCAGATTTGTGACCTCCCCTGGGCTCAGCACAGAATACAGGATGCAACACTGCAAAAGTCTGGTTTTGAGTAGCAAGGCCAGAAACCTTATATGATTCTTTTATTTCTCTTTTACTACTGTTTTAAGTTTACTTATTTTGAGGAGGAGGAGGAGGACAGAGAGAGAGAGAGAGAGAGAGAGAGAGAGAGAAACCCAAGCAGGTTCCACACTGTCAGTGCAGAGCCGGACGTGGGGCTCGAACTCGCAAACTGTGAGGTGATCACCTTGGCTGAAACTGAGAGTCTAACACTTAGCTGACCGAGCCGCCAGGGGCCCCTAAACCTCGTGATTGTAACAATGACTGGTATTGCTTCCTCTGCTAGCCGCCCCCCCTTGTCCCTCTGCGTCCCAGCCCCTGAGCCCTATGCCCTACGCAGGCTGGCACTCAGCCAGGGGCATGGACCAAGGTCAAGCACTGACTTCCTCACCTATAGAAAGGGAGGCCCCAGCACACAGTAGGTGCTTCACAGACTTCAACTGCCAGTTCACAATCTACGGTTCCCAGGTGGCTCCTTCACCCACCTGGCCCTCGCAGAAGCCCCAAGACCTTGTACGCCGGATGGCTATTATGCACTCCCGCTGTACAGACCAAGACTTGGTGAAAACCTTCCCCTCAATACCACACACAGAGCTCCCGTCTAGAATACAGGCAGCCCAAGGGCAGAACCCTTGTCTAGACCCCGGGACTAAAAGTGACTGGCACACAGTAGGTACACAGTATGTTGAAAAACTGAAGAGGAATTAAAAGCATCACTCTTACTCGAACTAGCACTTCCCCCTGGCCCCCCTCTGCTGAGAGCTGGTAGATCTGTGAACGGAAGCTGGAAGGGGGGTGCAGACGGGATGGAGAAGGAATGAACGTGTGCTCGTGTCCACTGTGGGTGAGGCACGGGGCTTTTTACTTCTGATCACCAAGTCCTGCGCCCTGTCCCACCCACCACCCTCCATGTAGAGATGAGAAACCAGGCTTCCTGCACAAAGCCAGGCCAGCGTGACCTGCCAAGATCCCCTCTCGGCCAGAGCCACATCACTGGGGCACCTGCCAGCAAGCCAGAGGCCCCTTTCAGCCTCCGCTGCCAGGCAGCCTGCCGGCAGAAAGAACGCAATGATTCTTCCCCAGCCTCACCAAGGCAGGCGACAAAGGGCCGCTTTCAGCATCCTGGGCCCCCAGAACGCCCTAGCCCGGGGCCAAGCCCTCGCCCGGCCAGGCTGCCCGGCCTCCTCCTCCCCCCCCACCCCTCCTCCACCAGCAAAGCGTGACTCAGCGGTTCTTCTCCGGGGAGCGGGAAGCGCCACCCCGCCGCATCCCTCCGCCCAGGTTACACTCCCTGCCTCCGCTCTCCGGACAGGACGCCAGGGTCCCGCCGGTCAGCCGCTCCCCGGCCTCCGCAGGGGCCCCGGCTACCCGCTCGGCCTCATTTCCGGCGGAGCCAGGCACCGGAGCGTCGGACACCACCCAGAAGTCAGAGTCACCTCCGCCAAGCCCACGCAGGTTCCCTGACCGCGGGACCCACGCGCGCCAGCCCCGCGGAGCGCGAAGCCCGGCGCCCCTCCCACGGGGGCACCCACCAGGGGACCTCTCGCTACAACCCACACTTAATCAGCCAGTCCTGCAGCCCCTAGGGAAGGTGCTAAACGCGGAAGGTCTCTGGCACAAGTGTCCTCATTGCTGCCTGCGGACACCCCGCGGCTAGCTATCCCCATCTTCAAATTAAGGATTCGCTCCACGGGACCCTGGCTGCGGCTTGGGACCCGTGCCCACCGTTCTCTGGGCGAGGTGGAGCAGAGAGAGCCTTGGAAGTCGCCGGTCCATCCGAGAGAGGCGCTGACCCTCTGGATCCCACCATTTCGGGGTGGGGGATGGGCTTGGGCCTCTAGGGCCGATTTGGGGGGATTCCAAATGCAGGGCCCTTTAGGGATGGCATGGCCCACTTTTTTTTTTTTGGAAAATTCTGACAGTTTGGGGCCAGCTCCTGGCCCTGTCTCAGTATAACGGAGACAGGTATAAAAGACCAAGCCCAAACCAGCAGCCTTCTCCCACCCACGAGGGACCCCTGCCTCGGAGGCACAGGGAGGGGCCCAGGACAGCGAGCCTCTTGGGGGGGAATCTGGAAATGGATTTTTCTTCCCCGCTGGATCCCTCTTCGTCTCCGGGGAGTGGGAAGCCTAGAAAATTCTGTAGGCTCTGGGCAGGGCTGAAATGGCAAACCCAGGCTTCTAAGCCATTTAATTTCCCCGGATTTTTTCACCAGATTAGCCGCAGTTATGGCCTTTCTACAATTTGATGGCCAGGGCCATCTCGGGATGCCTCCGGGCCTGGGGGTCGAAAGCCGCCCGCCGGAGGGCGGCGCGGAGGAGGGCGCTGGGCAGCGGAGGCCGGCGCCCTCGGGCTCCCTCCCTCCGGGACCCGGGGCGGGGGTGGGATAGGGTGGGGTGAGGCGGGGGTGGGGGGGGGGGGGGGGGGGGGGGGGGGGGGGGGGGGACACGACACACAGCGCGCGGTCCAAACCTTCGGAGGGCATTCGGTGCGACGGCATCCCCACGCCGCGGCCGGCCGGAGGGGGCCTCAGACAACACGTACGTTACCTTCAGTCACATAGCTGTGGTCCCGCAGGAAGCTGTGGTTAATTTTCCGCGTGTCCGTGTCCTCGCCCATTGAAGGCCGTGCCCGGTGCCCTGGGCATGCCCCGCCGCCACACACCGATGCAATCCGCAGAGGTCGCGCCGGGCGCGCGGGCCATGCCGCCGCAGCCTAGCAGGGG
>NC_043700.1:190154828-190178441 GCF_006229205.1 Suricata suricatta
TGCCGCCCAGCGCCCTGCAGGTGGAGCCGCGCCCCGGCCCCCGCGGGTGGACGCCTTGGGTGGCTGGGTGTGCCGGCGGGGGACGGAGGAAGGCGATGGCCACCTGGGGAGTCGGCGGGGGGGCGCTAATCAGCTGAGCTTTTCGGGGGCACCTTGGCCGCCCAGGTGCCGAAATTATGGAAGAGCGGCCCAATGACCGAGAATTCGAAGAGGTGGGGCCGAAGGGCAGCCACCGGAAGGACAGGCAGGGGAGGAGGGGAGCCGAAGGTGGCACAGCGGAGCACGGAAGACTTCAGAAGTGGGGAGAAGAGGTCGGGCAAGGGTCCCTTTCGTTGGTAGAAGAAGGTGGGTCAGACAAGTTGAGGACCCTCTGGAGCGCAAAACTGGACCCGTGGGAAGAAGCTGGCGGTTTGAGGAGGGCGGGAGGGGCGGGGACAGAATAGGCATCTGACGAGGTAAAACTCTGGATGAGCTGCTTGGGGTAGTTGGCTTCCCGCAGGCAGAGCGCCATGATCTATCCTCCTGCTCGGCTCTCTACCTACTGGTAAGATAGAGCGTAGAAACAGCACTGGGTGCACTCCAAAACCAGGCTGGGAAACGCGGGCTTCTGCCTGTGTCCCTCTGCCCCAAACTCAGGGCTTCCGCCAGGCGGACCCTCCCTTCCCTGAGTCACCAGTGTGGCCCCGCATTGCGCGCAGTGCCGGGCGCTGAGCAGGCCCTCAAAAAGTATGTCCCCTCTTTTGTCCAAGCTAAGCCCTGGCCTGAAAGATCGAGTCCCTTGCAGGGGGCACAACCGTCCCTGGGGGAGGGAAGGATCGGCCCCCCAGTACCTTCCCAGGTGCTCAGCAAAACCACTCCGGAAAGGGAGGAGGAGGAGAGGCAGAGACTGCCTGGGAGGAGCCAGAGCCCCTGGGGAGCCCCGCCCGGAGTCGGAGCCAGGATGTCCCGTCCCACAATTCCGTGAGGCTCTGCTGCCTTCAGCCGGTTTTCTGGGGACTCCGGGCAGCTCCCCAAACTGCAGGGGGGCCAGGAGGGTCCAGAAGGGGCAGGGGCAGGATGACCGAGTCATGAAGCTTGGGGCAGGTGGACACAGCCTCAGGATTCTCGCTGCGGAGCGGGGGTTGGCAGCTGGAGCCCGGCTTTCATGCGGCTCAAATGCCCACATTGGACCTTTGAGGAGGTCCGCCCCCACGCCCCTGCTGGGAAGGACCCCAGAGCATCCTGGGGTCTCTGCCAGCACCACCACCTGCTTCCTGCATGACCCCACACTCCTCCCAGCCTCAGAAGGGAAGGACCCCAGAGCATCCTGGGGTCTCTGCCAGCACCACCACCTGCTTCCTGCATGACCCCACACTCCTCCCAGCCTCAGCTTTTTCACGGGGTGCGCCTCAGCACAGGCGCGCAGGTTCAGTGCAAGGGCCAGGTAAGCGCAGGTTAGACGTGCTCAGGACGCGCGTCCTCCTCGCTGTGAAGGAGGCTGGCCTCCACCTCCTGTCTCACCCACCAGCCCGGCCCCTTCTGCTCTCTCCCTCCTGCCCCGAACCTCACATCCAGGACCCAGCAGCCCATTCTCTGTCCACACCCGCTCACCTGTCTGGTTCAGTGTAGCAAAATGCCTCTGGAAGACACAGGCTGGGTTCAAGTCCTGCCTGAGGGGAGGGGGGGGAGGCAAGTGCAACCTCACCTGTGAACTGGATGGGATCACAGGGCTGGTGTGGCCGCTTCCTGCTCAGTAGAGGCCCAGCCTCACCCATGCCGTCCATGCCCTTCCCAGCATCAGGCTGGGCCTTGCCTCCTCTCGGATCTTAGGGAGGCCGCTCATTCCATCTTCCCCATCTGTCGGTTCTGCTGAACCCCCCCCCCCCCATCTTCCAGGATGCCCTGGACCACGGTAGAAACCATCCTGTCCTGGGCAAACACAACAACCCACCCTTTGGTCAGCTTCTGAGCCCAGCAGGGAACCCCAGAATTGGTGGTCTCTAACCTTGCTGGGCCCCAGGGTGCAACATAAGCCCCTCTGCACCCTCCACTGGGGCTCTTCCAGACGGTCGGCTTTGTCCCCCTGAAGCACCGCCCCTCCCATCAGAACCAAGGCCCTTCCCTCAACCTCCTGCCGCCCTGCCCACACTCACCTCCCCCCTCTACAATCCATTGCCTCCACTTCTGGTCTGTAAATGTCCTCTGCACTGAGCTCCAGATCCTGCCCCTGGGGCCTCTCTCTCGTAGGACACCTCCCCATTCATTCATCCACGACAGATGTTTGTTGAACCTCTGCCGTGTGTGGGCACGTGCCCGGGACAGGGGTAACAGGGAACAGAACAGGGAAAACTCCCTGCTCCCATGGGGTTGACCTAGCGGGCCGAGATCAACTAGGTAAAGTAAGCGTATAACATAGGCCAGGCCCCAGGGAAGAGGAGGAAGGGAGTGCAGGCATGGACATGCATGGTGAGGGAGGTCTCCTGCACAAAGTGGGTGTGGAGAGGACCTCCCCGGTAAGGTGAGATTGGCCAGCAATCCCCCAAGGGGCTCCCCATGGCAAAGCCTGCCTTCCCGCCAGCTGCCAGCGCGGGCCCTCCCCCAGTTTAGGACCAGAGTGCCAAAGGACACATCTGCAGTCACCGTCCCCTCTTCGGCACCACCCCCACACCCGCCGCTGGAGCCCTCCACCAACCTGGCCTCCTGCCATCCTCCCGCCCCGCCTCCCCAAAGGGAAACCGGTCTCTAGACGGCTGGGAGCGACCATCCTGTTCCTGAAACCAGGGGAGGAGGCAGTGGCCTCCTTCTTAGCTGACCTTCCAGCAGCCTCCACCCTGCGGGCCTCCCGGCCCCTCCTCTCCTCTGCTTCAGCCACCCCACCTTCCCCTGCCCCTCAGCTACGTGCCAAGTTACGCCCCTTCTGGTGGTCCCTGCGATGCTGTGTCTCACTCTGCCTCGTCTAGGCTGATGTTTAGTTTCTGTGTGGAAAAGTGCAGAAAAGTTGGATGTGCAGCTCAATGAACTGTCAGGGAGTAAATGCTTGTTTAACTGCCGGCCCCGTCGGGAAAGAAGACACTGCCAATCCTCCAGAGGCCCCCTCACGACCCGCTCTGTCCACCCCACAGGTAGCCCCGTCTTCACTTCTAACATTGTGATTTTGGTATGGGGGGGGTGTTTTCCACAAATAGAATCACACAACATGAATGTTTTGGGATCCGGTTCTGTTCAACATTCTGTTTCTAAGGTTCGCTCCTTACTGTATAGTTCTGTTTGTAATCTATTCCTTTTTCATTGTTGTCTAATATTCCACTGTGGAACCGCGCTGCTGTTTCTCCTGTGGGTGGGCGCCTCGCTTGCTTTTGGTTTGGAGGTTGTTGTGGACGCAGCCGTGGGTCAGCATGCACCTGGGCTCCCTTCTGTCGGCGGGGTGTACTTGGCGGGGAATTGCCGGTGACGGGGTCTAGACACATTGAGTTTTAGTAACTGAGGTCCAAGAGCTCACCAAGGGGGTGACATAAGAGAGTTCTCATCGTTCCCAAACCTCCTGAAACGAAGTACTGTCGTTGTTTGTGACATGAGGCGTTCCCCCCCCTCCAGCCGCTCCCACAACCAGTTTGAGCACAGACCGGAGTCATCCTCCACCTGTCACCCTCAAGCCATCACGTCTGTCGAGCTTCCGGTCCTGCTGACTGGCCCTCAGACAGAGCTCACAAGCCCAGCTCTTCCCACCAGCCTCCCGCCCCGCCAGAACTCAGGGGTTCACCCCTCCCTCCCCTGAGCCGAAAGCTGGCGCTGCTCACTTTTCCTGCTCGCCGAATGGCGAGGCTCCCGGCTGCCCCGTGCCAACGTCTAAATCCAGAGGTGCTCCCAGAGAGCTCGGGAGTGCATCTGGCCAACCCCTGGCTTCAGCATGTTCTGCTCTGAACAGAGAACGGCAGGTGCCTTCCAGACTCTGCATTCGTGCATGGGGGTCCCCTGCCTAGAATGTGGTCCCACGTGCCACTTTTCCCCACTCGGAGTCGGCATAAAGGTCACGATGAACAGTGAGTCCTGCACAAGCCGCCATTCACACCATGGCCCCAGGAAGGTCTCAGCGCCCACCGCACACACCCTCCTTCTTGCCTCTTGTGCACGGAGTGGATTTGCACTCCTGTCCCTTTTCAAAGGGACTTGCTTTGGGCAGTGGAAAGAGAGGGAAGTGACTCACGTCTCTACTGAGTCGGAGCTTTACAAGCCTGCCTATGGTTTGCTGGATTCACCAGGTTTTTCCCTCCTGACTCAGGGTCTTGAAAAAACACCCATCACCCACAGAGTCTCCATCAGCTGGGGTCCCCGAATGACGACACAGGACAGGGACCCCTAGAAGATGCGTGGTGTGAATGAGAAATAAACGTGATATGTTTGGTCACCACGATTTTTGGGTTGTTGGTGGCTGCCCATGACCTCTTCTGTTCTGACTGCAATGTCCCTCTTCGCCACGTGGTGGCTGTGCCTGTCACGTACATTATCCCATTCTGTCTTCCAGACATGAGCGCCCTCAGCCAGAAAGGACTAGGGGGTATTGCAGCAACGTCTGACCCTCCCCCTGCTGAGAGAATGGGTCTCACTCACCCTCCAGCGCACCCCAAGTTGGCTGTACTTCTGATCCGGCCATGTGTACTCTGGGGACCGTGTAGACGGACCAGCCCCAAATCTGGACATCCTGGCAGAGGCCAAGGAGAGACAGGACCATGAGTTCATGCTCGCAGCTTCATTGCCTCAAGTAAGTCCCATAACCACCACTCAGCAGGGCAAGGAGGGACAACTCTAGGTCATGTGGCCACATGACCTCGATGGAGCACACAAGTACAAGCCTCCCCCACGGAGGGGTCACACATAGTTCGCATAATAACACAACTTACTAGAGTACTCGCCGTACGAATGAAAACAGAAACAAAAACCAAAACAGGCACCAAGTCACTCTTCCCAAGTCACCTGGCTAGTAAGTGGCAGAGCCTCACCCAGGTCTTGTGAATCCAAGCTTATCCAGTCAACCCAAAGTAGCTCGTACTAACGTAACCACTTCCGGCCACCTTTCCCTCTGTGGCCACCTGGCTCCCAGGGAGCCGGCTCTTCCCGACGCTGTGACCCGCCTGTTTCACCCTTTAGAAGCTTCCTGGAACAGTGCCACGGTGTCTTGTCCCAGTAAAATTCTGGACGAAAACCCACCCACCGACCCCAAGTCTATTCACAGTGTCTCAGGTGGAGACTGTCCGAGAATTCTGACATGTGCTGAGACCCATCAAATAGAGGTGCCAACCCGGACGGGCCCAGAGCCATCGCCTGGCCCAACCCTCGAAGTTTGGTGGCTTTCTGCCACTGTGCAAGTCACACTTGAAACAAAATGTGGAAATAAAGGACCATAGAAAAGCTATGGTCCAGAATCCAAACACAATGACCAAAACCCTTTTAGGTGGATTTTGGGGGAGTTTTGTTTTTATATAATCATGATCATACTTTATTTTTGCATTATGTTTATGTTAATGAGTACTTCAAATAAATAGAGACTAGAGTATGTTATAATGCCTCCCTTTTGAATATTGATTCAAAAGGAATCAATGTTAAGATTCCAATATATTTGGTTCAGCTCTTTTAATTTAAGAAAGAAAACCACGAGATACACTGACGTTCTTTGCACTCCTTCCTTTATCTTTCTTCTTCCAAACGCAAATGCTATCCCCAAATTTTTTATTTCTTCCCATTGCATTCTATTCTTTAATGCATATCAATGCATTATATCATTTTGTGCAATTTTAAAATTTATATAAACATGATCCTATTGATTATAACATCGCAAATCGCTTTTTTTCTAAGCCTTATTTTTTCAGCTCTACCTAGTTTCTTCATTGATCTTGATGCTGAAAGAAAACAATCAATGGTGTCCCACCCCCCAGGACCTTTACCAGGAGCTGATTGTATCCATCTCTTCCCAACTCCGTGTTCAGTGATGTCACCGCAGCAGCTGGAAATCAGCCATGGGAGCATTCATATCTCAGAAACCAACAACTGCTACAATTCAAGACTTTTTCCCCCTTGACGGTAGGTTGCTGAACATTTACCAGCATACAGTGACGACAATTCCCTTGTTTCTCCCATCCCCCTCCACCCATGTTAATGGGTATTTAGGTTGTTTCCAACCTTTCTGGATTTTAAACAATGCTGCAGTGACATTATTTTACCTACTTCTTCATACTCACGTGTAAGGGTTTCCCAGGATGGGCATCTGGAGGCAGGGACCACTGGATTGTGGTGTCTGTACATTTTAACCCTCCTACATGTTGCCAAATCAAACACAATTTATGCTCCCACGGAGCGCATCACATTTTCTGTGACACTTGGAGTTGACTTAAATGCGTGTCAAGTTGAGGGAGCTGATATACGGTGATTGATTAGTTTGCATTTCTTGATTACTTGTGAGTTTGGGAATCTTTCTGTTTAGGCTTTGCGGTGTCTTCTTCTGTGCATTTCTTGTTCTTTCCCTGCCCATCTCTCCACTGGGTTACTTGAATTTTTTCTTACTGATTTCCTGGAGCCTCATATAATTTTACTGCCCATCCTCTGTCTGTGTGTGTTTCAAACATTCTCTTATAGTTTATTGCTTTTCTCGTAACTTTGTGTTTTGATACTCTCGTCCTTCAGAAGTTGCTCATTTTGATGTAGTGAAATTTATCTGTATCTTCTCTTAAGTATTTGGCCTTCTGTGTCTTGTTCGATAAATACTTTCTACCTCCTGAGTTACAGGAGGCTACAAAAGGTCCTTTTACATTTATATGTTAGCCCATCTAGAACATGCTTTTCTGTTTGGGATGTGGTAGAGGCTTAACTATGTACTTTTTCCATATGAAGAACTTAATATGCAAATCATTTTTTGACTAGTCCATCCTTCACCCACTGATTTACAATGCCTCTTCCTTTCTATTCCCATATACACATGAGTCTATTCCTGGATTCTATTCTGTTCCATCAGTCTCTTTAGCTGGCCTATTTGGCAGTAACACTCGGCCTTAGATTATATAGTTTTATAAAGAGTCAATATCAAATAAACCAAATGATAGAGTCTTTGTTGTCTTTAAAAATGTCTTAACTTTTCCTGAACCTTCACTTTTGTATATAAATGTGCATCTTTTCAGATCCCATTTGAAAATTCTGTCGGCATTTTTGTTGCAACTGTAAAGAACCTATCAACTCACCAGTAGAAATTTTATTTCTTTCTGATTCCGAATTGTCCCATCCATGGACATGGTCCACCTCCAGATTAATTCAGATGTTTTTCATGTCCTTCAATGAAATTTTGTAATTGTCTTCATAACAATAGTGGCAAACGTTTAGAAATGTACATGCACAGCTACTGTTCTAAACACTTTATATTTAATTCAGTTAAACTTTCCGACTTCCCTATGAGGTAGACATCATTGTCTTACTTTTGTGATCAAGTCATTTGCCCAAGCCAGTAAGTAGTTGGCTGCGTGTGAAATCAGACATTTTGAGTCAGAGGCCCTGCTCTGAACCATTCTGCTATACCACCTCCCTAAAGGGCTTGCATACCTTTACTTAGATTTAATCATAAGTTCCTTATAGCTTTTACCGCCTCTGTGGGTGGGGTTTGCCTGTCGCATTGGTATTGCTGTTCAGGAGAAGTGCTGTTGGTTTTAGTAGGTTGTCTTGTACCCAGCAGTGTTGTTGAACTTTCATGTGGTTCTGATAGTTTGAAAGCACATCCTCTTGGGTCTTCTAGACAAAATATCATCTCTGCAATTAAAAACAATTCTGGCTTTTTCTTTTTTTATTTTTTTAACATTTATTTATTTTTGAGAAGGAAAGTCAGATCATGAGCAGGGGAGGGGCAGAGAGAGAAGGACACACAGAATCGGAAATAGGCTCCAGGCTCTGAGCTGTCAGTGCGGAGCCCAACGTGGGGCTCAAACCCACGAACTGTGAGATCATGACCTGAGCTAAAGTGGATGCTCAACTGACTGAGCCATCCAGGCGCCCCAATTCTGGCTTTTTCTGGCCATTCTTCACCCATTTGCTGTCCAGTCCAATTGACTCTAATACAAGGTAGGGTTGAGTAGCCGTGGTGATGGTAGGTCTCTTGGTTGTGGGTGAGCTGTGTTTAAAGTTTTACCATGATAAATGTTTGCTGCTGGGTTTTCACAGATACCCTTTCTCGTCCTTGCTAGTTTTCTGGGAGCTTACCAGATGCCAGAATTTATCTAATGTGAACGTTTCTTGTTTCGCCAATTGCTTTATCTTGTTGTATCTATGGATATGATAAAATGGGTTTTTGCCTTTAATCTGTTGATGTAGTGAGTCATGTTAACAATTTTTTTTAAAAAATTTTTTTTACATTTATTTATTTTTGAGAGACAGAGAGAGACAGAGTGTGAACAAGGGAGGGGCAGAGAGAGGTGGAGACACAGAATCTGAAGCAGCTCCAGGCTCTGAGCGAGCTGTTAGCACACAGCCCCATGCGGGGCTCGAACCCACAAACCGTGAGATCATGACCTGAGCCGAGTCAGATGCTCAGCTGACTGAGCCACCCAGGCGCCCCAACAATTTTATCTTCAAGCCATTCTTGTATTCCCACTGTGTACCCTATAGTCATAAGATAGATAGAGAGATAGATACAGAGATAGATACAGAGATAGAGATGGATAGAAATGGATAAAGATGTATGAATATATCTTTCTCTTTTTATGTTTTTATGAAATAGTTTGTATCTGATAGAAGTCATTTTGGAAACTGTTTCCAAGGTGGTTACGCCATTTGCTTCCCATCAGCAGCGTATGAGAGTTCTAGTCCCTCCACATCCTCGCCAGAATTTGGTTTAATCCGCCTTTTCCATGTAAGCCATTCTCACGGGTCTATAGTGGCATCTCACTGTGGTTTTAAATTTGCATCACCCCAGTGGCTAAGGATGTTGTGCCCCTGTTCACCTGCTTGTCATCTATTATCTTCGGTAAAGTGTCTCCTCAGGCATTTTCTCCATTTATTATTTAGGTTGTTTGTTTTCTTATTGTTGCTTTTTGAGGATTTTTATATATTCTAGATACAATCCATTTATCAGATATATGTTTTTCGAAGATTTTCTCCAAGGTTAGGGCTCTCTCTGTTGAGAAAGAGAATGGCTTTCACCATTGCCTTTCAAAGACGAGACATTTTTAATTTTGATAAAGCCTAATTCATGAATTTTTTTCTTCTATAGATGCTGCTTTGATGTTGTGTCTAAATCTTTGATTAACTCAAGGTCATGATTTTTTTTCTACATTTTCTTCTACAAGTGTCAACAAACTATGGCTTACACACCAGCTACCTCTATTAATATTAAGGTTTTCTTGGAGTGTAGCCACACCGATTCATTCCTGTATTTTCTACGACCACTTTCACACCACAAGGGCAGAATTGTGTGGTTCCAACAGAGACCATAATGTCCACAAGCCTAAAATATTAGTGATATGGCCCTTTAAGAAAAAGTTTGTCAACTCCTGTTTTAGACGTTTTCTGGAATTAGGTTTTAAATTTTGGTCTAAGATCCATTTCAGACTAATTATTGTATTTGGTGAGAGCTGTGGTTCATTTTTACACACACACACACACACACGCACTGTCTTAACTCCAATATTCTTCGCCGAACTATTTTTTCACCTTTGGTGAAACTGACCTGTACCAGCTGCCATATATGTGGAGACCTTTTCCTGGGCTCCATTTTGTTCCATTTGTTCTACTTGGCCATCTCGACACCATATCCATTAATCCATTAATCAAGTTTTACTGTAAGTTCTGTATATTCATCCTTCAGCTTTATTCTGGTTCTTATCTTACAACCCTTGCATTTCCAGATGAGTTCTAGTGTCAGTTTGTAGTTTCTAAACACACACACACACACACACACACACACACACACACACAAGCATGTTGAGATTTCAGTTGGGTTGTGTTTAATTGATAGATCAATTTTGGGAGAATTGACATTCTGACAATATCGAGTCCTCCAACCCATGAACATGGTATATCTCTCCACTTATTCAGCTCCTCATTTCTCTCATTAGCAATTTATAATTTTTAGTCTGTAGGTTTTTCACATCTGTTGGCAAATTTATTCCTCTCTGTCCGTCTCATACTCTAAATGGTATTCAGAGTTTTTCAATTCTGATTGCTCTTACATCCTGTAAATTTGCTAACTCGTTTATTAATTCTGGTAGCGTTTTCGTAGGACCCTTTGGATTTCTCTCTAGACAATCAGGTCCTCTGTGAATAAGGACAGTTTTATTTCTTCCTTTCTAGTCTGGATGGCTTTTGTTTCTCTTTCTTGCTTTATTGCACCGACTATCCTTTCCAGTAAAATGTTGAACAAATGTAGCGAGAGCGGCCATCCTCGCCTGTCCCCAATCTTAGAGGGGAAGGTATTCAGTCTTTCCCCAGCGAGGCTGTGGGTTTTTCTTTTTCTTTTCTTTTTTTTTTTTGACGTTTATTTATTATTGAGAGACACAGAGAGACAGAGTATGAACAGGGGAGGGGCAGAGAGAGGTGGAGACACAGAATCTGAAGCAGCTCCAGGCTCAGCTGTCAGCACAGAGCCCGACGCGGGGCTCGAACCCACGAACTGTGAGATCATGACCTGAGCCGAAGTCAGATGCTTAACGGACTGAGCCCCCCAGGTGCCCCAAGGCTGTAGATTTTTGATAAAATTGAAGACGTTCACTTCTATTCCTAGTTTGCCAGTAGAGGTTAGGTTTTATTAAATGCTTTCGTATCTCTACTAAAAATAATTATATGTAATTTGTTGTTTGTTTGTTTTAGGATGCAAATACAGTGAGTTAGCCTGATCAGTTTTCAAATGTTAGCCCCATCTTGCATTCCTTGGTCATACCCACTTTTTCTATATTGTTGGATTCGATTTAAGAATTTTTGTGTTAAATCATGAGAGACTACTGAATACTGAGAGCAAACCGAGGGCTGAAGGGGGAGGGGGAGGAGGAGAAGGGGGTGGTGGTCATGGGGGGGGCACTTGTGGGGAGAAGTGCTGGGTGTTATATGGAAACCAATTTGACAATAAACTATTATAGAAAAATTTGTGTGTGTGTGGACGTTCATGAGGGATATTGGTACTGGTATGTAGTTTCCTTTTCTCATAAAGGCTTTACATGGTTTTGATGTCAGGGTAATGCTGCCACACAGAACAACTTGGGACATATTCCCTCTTCTTTGGTTTACTGACAGAGCTTGTATAGAATTGGCATTTTTTATTTCTTAAATGTTCGGCAGAAGTCACCCGGGCCTGGGGTTTTCTTTGTGGAAAGGATTTAAATTATAAAGCCAATTTCATTAATAGTTATAGATCTAGCTACTCGGGATATTTCTTTCTTCTTCAGTAAGTTTTGGCAGTTTGTGTGTTTCAAGGAATTCATCCACCCTATCGGAGTTTTTAAATTTATTAGCAAAAACTCATTCATCATATTCCCTAATGATTAGCATATTCACATTGCTTCTGTTTTATTTTGTTAGTAGTTGCTTTAGGGCTTATACTATACATCTTCTTTTTAATGGTTTTAATTTATTTTTGAGAGAGAGAGAGAGAGAGAGACAGCGTGAACAGGGGAGGGTCAGAGAGAGAGGGAGACACAGAATCTGAAGCAGGCTCCAGGCTCTGAGCTAGCTGTCAGCACACAGCCCGACGCAGGGCTTGAACCCACGAACTGCAAGATCATGACCCGAGCCGAAGCCGGATGCTTAACTGACTGAGCCCCCCAGGCGCCCCTATACTATACATCTTTAACATCACCGTCTACCGCTTCACATATAACTTAAGATAGTTACATTTACTACAACCATATACTTCCATTTCCGCCCCCAGCATTTTTGCTATCGCTGTCACACATTTTACTTTTACATATGTCATGAACTTCCCATTACGTGGTTATTATTTTTGTTTCAAGAGCCCATTATCTTTTAGAGACCAGAGTAATAAAAGAAAAGGTTAGGTATTTACCTGTGCAGTGACCACATTGGTTAGCAATGCTCTTCATTCTCTCTGGAAATCCGTACATCGATCTAGTATCGTTTTCCCTTCTGTCTGAAGGACATCCGCTAACCTTTCTTATATTTAAGATTTTCTAGAGGTAAATTCTTTTGGCTTTTCTATGTCCAAGAAGTTTTTATTTTGCTTTCATGTTTGGAAGATTTTCTTCTGGTTATGAATTCTAGTCTGACGGCTTTGAAAAAATCAGTACAGTATTTTAAAGCGGTTTTTCTACTGCTGTCTCCCTCACGTTGCTTCTTAGACAAAATCTGCTGTAATCTTTATCCTTTTACATGTCTTCCCCACCCCCCACCCGTGGCTACTTTTAAGATCTTCTCTTTATCACTGTTGTTGAGCAATTACATCACAATATGTCTTAGTGTGATTTTCTTCATTTTTGTTGTGTTGGGGTTCACTGAAATTCTCGTATCTGTGAATTTCATCAACTTTTGGAAATTGACATCAAATTTGGAAGATTCCAGCCCTCATTTCTTCAGATATCTTCCTGTTCCTCCTCCTGCTCTTCTTCAGGGACTCCAATGACACATCGTCTCACAGCTCACCCAGGCTCTGTCCCTCTTTCAAAGTATTATCACAGCTATCGTTCTACTCTGTGTTTCTTTTCGGGAAATTTCTATTTCTGTCTCCTAGTTGACTAATCTGCTCTGCAGTGTCTACTCTGCTATTAACCCTACCCAGTGAGCTTTTCATCTTAGACACTGTCGCTTTCATCTGTCATAGTTTGGTTTACTTCTGTTTTACATCTTGCGTGTCCAGTGCATGTGCCATTTTCCTCGAACCTTTTACACATATGGGATATAGTTACAGTAATTGGTTTGGTATTCTTGTCAGCTAATTTCAACATCTGAGTTGATTCTGGATTGATTTTTTTTAATTTTTTTATGTTTTTAAATTTATTTTTCAGAGACAGAGAGAGACAGTAAGAGCAGCGGACGGTCAGAGAGAGAGGGAGACACAGCACCGGAAGCAGGCTCCAGGCTCTGAGCTGTCAGCACAGAGCCCAACACGGGGCTCAAACCCACGAACCATGAGATCATGACCTGAACCGAAGCCGGACGCTTAACTGACTGAGCCACCCAGGCGCCCCGATTCTGGATTGGTTTAAATTGATTGACTTTACCCCTGGTTATGGATTGTGTCTTCCTGCTTTGCCTGGCTGGTAATTTTTTACTGGATCCCAAACATTGTGACTCTTACCTTGTGGGTACCAGACATGTTAGTGTTCCTAAATTCTTGATCTTACTCAGAATGTTGTAAGGTCACCCAGAAAAAGCTTAATCCTTTCCAGCCGTGGCTTTGGGGATTTGCTAAGCATGTTTGGAGAAGCCGTCAATCTAAGACTAATTCTCCACTACTGAGGCAAGACTTTCCTAAGGAAGCTATTCAATGCCCCATGAATAATGAGATTTTTTTTTTACCTGGCTCGTGAGAACAGGCACGGTCCTGAATCTGTGTGTGCTTTCACCGGATATGGGTAGTTTCCTCACATGTGCTGGTTGGTACTCAGCTGAGTACTCACGGTGGACTTCTCCGTATCCCTGAAGCTCTGTCTTTGCAGCTCTCTCTCCGTTATTCTGCCCTGTGAACTCTAGCCACTGTGGTCTCCCCAGGCCCTTAGCTGGGTCTGCTCAGCTCAGGGATTCTACTGAGCTTGTCCTGGACAACCTCTCCGTGCCACATGAGCCAAAATCTCTCAAGCTGGACAGCCCTTGAGCTTACCTTGTTTGTTTTCATCACTCAATGATTGCTGCCCCTCACTGCCTGATGTCCAATCTTTTGAAAACTGTTATTTCATATGTTTTATCCTGGGTTTTTTGTTGTTGTTTCTAGTGGGAGGTAAATCTGGTCTCTGTTATTCCGTCTTGGCTGGAAGCCCAGAAGCTACATTTGAAGCTTTGAGTCATCGATCCACACTTGACGATAGAGAAAGGGCAGGTACCTCCACTTTCTCCTGCTTCCACAGGGTACGATTCCTGGTACATAGAGTCCCCAAAGCCACACTTTCCACAACCTCCTTTCATTACCCCCCACCCTGCCCTTTCACATCCTGGTTTTCGGCACGGAGGGGAAGAATCCTCGCAACCAGCTCTGGATCCTTTTCTTTGAAAATCTGTTTCTTCCTTTGTTCCCGCACACTGGTGCACTGTATTTATTTTCCGGGATGTCTCGGGGGTAACGAAAGGAGACAGCATACCCAGAGCCTGGCATGTCACAGGTGGCAGGAGTACCAGTGCCCCCATTTCTCAGATTCTGTCAGCCCATGACTCAAACAAGTCAGTCAAGTCATGGGGTGACGGGGCACCCAGGGTAGCACCTCTTTGCAATGTCGAATAGGACAGGAACCCCCCGTTAGCACCTGAATTAATCCTACCCATGGTGTTAAAACTTAATATCAAAGAGAAATTGATGGCGTCCCTTTTTGCCCCAAAGACTGGGGATTGAAGCAAAATAAACGGGCACAGAGTAAATCCGTCCCCTAGGTGAGCCCCGGGGAAATTTGGAAAACAGACAACTAAACATGATCGAACAGTTTGGCCGAAGAGGGAAATGACCTTGCTTACATGTTACTCTCCGGTGATCAATATTCACAGCACCGCTGGCTGAGTGTCTCCTCCATTCGTCTGTCCTCGACCAGCCAGCCCGGGCCCCTCAAGGGGACACTGAAGGCCCACTCTCATCCCCACTTCCCACGTGGGCCTGGCCGCATGAGGGAAAGAAGCCTCCAGGATTCCCATGAGCAGGCTCCAGGACCTCGGCGTAGCAGACCAGGCCAGACTCTCTGGGACATGCGTTCATTATTACGGGGGAGGGGTGCCGGGAATCGAGATCAGCCCAGCCCACACAAGTGAGGTGGCGCACTTCTTTTCCACTGGCAGTTCCAAGCCCTCCTCCCATGACACCTCTTCCCTGGAGCCTTCCTCAATTGCTTTGGTGCTCGATGTCATCATTAGATCCTTATATATTCATCAGTCACTAATTTAATTAGAAATTATTGATCCCTAGGGGCACCTGGGTGGCTCAATCGGTTAAGCCTCTGACTTCGGCTCAGGTCAGATCTCACGTTTGTGGGTTCGAGCCCCGCGTCAGGCTCTGTGCTGACAGCCAGCTCAGAGCCTGGAGCCTGCTTCTGGTTCTGTGTCTCCTTCTCTCTCTGCCCCTCCCCTGCTTGCTCTGTCTCTCTCTGTATCAAAAATAAATAAAACATTAAAAAAAAGAAATTATTGATTCCTCATGAAGTATCAGGCTTTTAGTAGACACAGACCAGAAACCGATGAATGACACACAACCCTGCCCCCAGATCCTCAAAGAAACCACAGTGCCGATGGACAGATGGACAGGAAGCCATCCAGATGATCACAGATCACAATGGTGCCAACCCTCAAACCCGAGGATTGCGCTCCCTGCATCTTCCAAGCTTGGCATTCCAGGGAGAGAGGGGGGGTGTCAGGGCACAGAGTGTGCAGGGATTTACATGTTACAGGCCTGGGAAGGATTATTAGCCGTGGAGGGAAGCTAAGGTTGGGGCCACATGTAGTGCACTGTGCAAACTCTCCAAATGCATTATTTCGCTCCCCCTCCAGAACCCCTACGGATAGGGACTATTAGCATCTCCATTTCACAGATGCGGAAGCTGAAGCCCAAAGAGGTTGAACAGCCTCCACTGGGTCACGCCTGAACAGAGGGGGGGACTGGGGGCCCGGCAGCTCGGCTCCCATGGTGAGCTGAAGCCCCGCCCTGTGGAAATGGGGTATCACCCTAAAATCTCAGCCTTTGATCCAGCATCCCACACCCCTGCTCTGCTTGTTTTTCTTGTTAGTACTTACCACCAATACATCATGTATGACCTTGGTTTTCTTCATCCCCCCCCAGAAGGTCGGCTCCACGGGGGGGGGGGGTATTTTTGTGTCTTGTCACTGCTGGGCGCACCCCCAGTGCCCAGCACGAAGCAGGAGCTCATTCGGTGTGTGTTGGGTGAATTGGTAAATGAGTGGACCCACATCTCAAGTGGCCGCCGCCTCCTCCCTGCCCCCCCTCCCCGCGTGCTGCCTCCCCACGCCCCCCCCCCCCGGTGACGCAGGCAGTGCCGTGGTCACGTGGCACAGCGCCAGCTGGGGGGGTGGGGGCGACTTGAGCCGGGGAGTCACGAGGGCGGCAGCAGCATCTCAAGCATCCCTTGGGAACCCAGAGGCAAGTCCGGTTGGGACCCAGAGGGCTTTGGACATTCAGGGAGGCAGAGACGGGTTCAAACAGGAGAGCGGCCGGCGTCCTGGAGCAGGGCTTGGGGGGCGGGGCGTGTGGCCTTGGCCAGGCTGCACCTGCCGTCCTCGCTGCCGGCCTTGGGAACCACTGTCCTGGAGGGCCTGGGGGTGCCCTCAGCACTCTCGAGCTGCAGGGGACAGAAAGCCAGACCCAAGTGGCTTAGCAAAAGGGGACATAAACGCAAGCCTCCGAAGACGCCGGCCTGCTCGGGGTCCTGGTGCGGAAGAATGAGAGGGGGCTGGAGAAGACACCGTGGGAGCCACAGCCGTGCTGGACGGCCAGCCGGCGCTCCCGCCCCATCTTGAGTTCGGGCGTCCGGCGGCGTTCCTACCAGGCCTTCGAGGTGCTGCTGGACCTCGGACGTGCACGGCCCTCAGGGCGGGGAGTCAGTGCCGCCCAAGGCGCAGTCCCCCAATTTACAAGGAGAAGCCCTGGAGACCTGCCTCTGTCCCTGTCTTTCAGGAATCAGTTCTGGAACCTTTTGTACACATCTCAGAGGCCCGGAGCCCTGGTTCCCACAGCAGGGACCACAGGATGTGCCCTGGGACCCCCCCTTCTACACCACCTGCACCCACGTATTTCTCGGGCTGTGCTTCCCGGGAGCCCAGACCCAGCCGCGCTGCAGGGAGGGCCCCTGGAGTCTGGGCACGAGCTGCAGGTCATTCGGGGAGAGGCAGGGAGGCCTGTGTGCAGAGCCCAGGCCCCAGGTGAGGGACTGGACCTCGGCGTCAGGGTTCTGATCCAGAGGTGGCAGGCACCAGACGGGCATCGAGCCGTCACAGAGATGACCCTCTCTGGCCCAGGATGCAAGATAGGCGTCCTCTCCCAGAACCAGGGGCACTCACTGCTGTCCTCGCTGCCACATGAGGGGCCCCTACTGTGTGCCAGCCACGTGTGGGGTGCTTGGCCGGCACTTGCTCAGGTGGGTGTCACGGGGCCACCTGGCAGTTAAGAGGAGCGTGGAGGTGACTGAGTGGCTGAGCAGATTCAAAACTTCACTCTCCCCTGGCTCTTCTGCTCACTTCCTCTCTTCCTGTGGCCTCAGTTCAAACATCCCCTCCTCAGACAGGCCTTCCCTGATGTGACCGCATCCCAAACGGCAACTCCATGACTGGGGAGCAGTTTAGAACGAGATAGTTGACATGATATTGTTGCCCGCTTGTCCGTTTATTTGCTCGCCATCTTTGTCTAGAATCTACCCTCTGTGAGCTGAAAGGCGCTTGGCCTCCGTGGACATCCAGTGGTTCTGGAGGGGCTGGGAGGAGGTGAGGTCCTTGGTGGGACACACAGCCTGGGCGGTGGGCCACCCCTCCTGGCCCGTCCCCTGTGGTTCCCACAGGACACACCCTCCCTCCCTTCCTCCCCTCCCCCGTCACTCATCTGTCCAACAGCCCCTCGCTGAGTGGCTTCTGGGGACCAGATCTAAATCAGCCGGGGCCTGGCCCTCTCGCGCCCACAGTGCAGAGAGGGGACCCGAAGCATGAATACAAGGGGAAGCCTCAGGGGCAGGGGCTTCGAGCACTAGGGGGACACGGGTCAGCAAAGGCGGCAGGGGGAGGAGACGTTTGAGCAGCGCCTTGAAGAAAAGCAGGAGTCTGTGGGAGGAAGTGCCAGGAAAGGGGCACCGGGAAGAGAAGGAAGAGCAGGTGCAAAGGCAAGAAGGGGTCACGAGACCCCGCGTCATTGTCGAGCACCTTCCAGGGCGTCCGCGGCCTGAGCAGAATCCAGGGGCCGAATCCTTCAGGGAGCAGCCGCAGTGTCTGCCCTGCTCTGGGACACGACACGGGCCAGCGAGGGGTTCCTGTGTGCTCGCCGTATCTGTGCAGGTGACAAATCACAGGGGACTGTGGGGAAGCGTGGAAAGGCGGATGGCTAGCCAGCTGTGGGCATGGGAACCGGGGCTTGCCTCCGCGGTTTGGAACCCCACGAGAATGCAGTGAGGTTCGGTGACCGCGTGGGAAGGGACTGCGTCCGTTCAGCGAGTGTCTGTCCCTGCCCAGCGCAGGGCCGGCCTCCTTCTCCACCTGCCGATGATTGGGAAGGAAAAGGAGGGGCGGGGAGATGAAGTCACTCGTCCCCGATCACACAGGCACCAACCTCTGGTCCTCACCTGTCCCTCCCTGTGCAGCACTGGGTGACAGGCAAGAAGCTGGCAGGTAAGAACCCAGCAAATAAAAGTCCAAATCTGGGGGCACCTGGGTGGCTCAGTTAGTTAAGCATCTAACTCTTTTTTTTTAATTGTTTCAATGTTTATTCATTTTGGAGAAAGACTGAGAGAAAGAGAGAGAGAAAGAGAGAGAGAGAAGGGAGGAGGAGCAGAAAGAGAGCAGAACGTGGAATCCGAAGCAGGCTCCAGGCTCTGAGCTGTCAGCACAGAGCCCGACGCGGGGCTCGAGCCCACAAATCTCAAGATCACGACCTGAGCCGAAGTCGGACGCCTAATCTACTGAACCACCCAGGCGCCTCATCCAACTCTTGATTTTGGCTCAGGTCACAATCTCACCATTCATGAGTCTGAGCATTGTGTCCAGCTCTGTACTGACAGTCCTGATCCTGCTTGGGATTCTCTCTCTCTCCCTCTCTCTCTGCCCGTCCCCTGCTCGCACTGTCTCTCAAAATAAATAAACATTTAAAAAGTCCAAATCCAGGCTCGGCCTCTCCTCAGACGTTGGCCCTGGTAGCAGCCCGGGCACGCCTCTCGGCGCCTTGGGCACGGCAGGCGCCTCAGGCCGCTCGCCCGTGAAACGGACAAATGAGTCCCGTACCTCTCAGGTGACCCCCAGCACGACGCCTGGCACAGAGTGGGCCCAGTGAAACACGGTTCCCCGTCCCCACCAAGTCTGTGGCTCCGGTCCTCACCAAGTCCCCCCAGGGGCCTGAGGACCCTACACCACCTCCTTCCTGCTCCCGCTCTCCCCTCCATGCCAGCCACACCAGCCCCCTGCTGTCTCTCCTGCCTCAGGGCCTTTGTACCTGCAGGACTGTCCCTCCACCTGGATTGTCTTCCCCTGGAGGTCTCCAAGACTCAGTCCCTCATTTCTTCAGGACCTTGCTAAATTGTCACCTCCTCCGTGAAGCCAGCAAGGACCACCCCCCCACCTACAATTGCAACCGGCCACTCCTCCCTGCACACCCCACCCCGCTCCACAATCCCTGCTCCCATTTGCTTAGCTTTGCTTTTGCTTTTTCACAGAAGCTATCATTTGCTTGTTAATCATGACTATTACTTAGCGTCTATCTCCCCCGAATGTCCAAACGTCAGCTTCCCAAGGCGGGGGGGGGGGGGGGGGGGGGCAAGGGGGGGGGAGACTTCTGAGACTTCTGTCCCCTTCACTCCTACACCCCAGCCGGGCTCACGGCGGGCATCATTCCGTGTTCGGCAAATGAGCGGTGCTGCTGAGAAGCGGGGGCCCATCTGTGATGTAAACGAAGGGGAGGCATCCCGACCACCAGGCTTACACCCCTCATGCATTTTGGACACTAGCAGCGCTGTGCTACAAACCTGACAAGTGCTAAATCGATTTACGGCAAAATAAAAGATAAATCCACTCGGGCGCCTTTCTGAAGGCAAAGCCATGTCAGCAGCTGCATAGGCCCCGTGGAGGGTTGCAAACAGGGGGGAGGGGACACCCTTGGCTTCGCTCTAATTGCTTCTTACAGCGTCCGGTCCTCTGGGCTGCGTTTAAGCCCTCCCCCACCCCCACCCCCCAGCCCGATTAATGGTTTTCTCTTTCTGTGACTCTTTGGTTGGGAGCCCCGGCTTCAAAATCACACCCGCCTCAGTGTACTGTTACCTAGCAACAGCCATAAATCACCAGAACACGCTGGAATGTTAGAGCACAGCTCCCTGGCTGTTAGATGCCTTGGTCCTTTTTCGATCCAAACACACTCATTTGCCCCCACGCCCCACTCCTGCCCACCTTTCCACCACCGGACGCATCTGGGTTTGCACCTTTCTAAGCTACCCTGGTGCCTGTCTGATTGGTCAGCCTGAGTCTCTTGCGGCACTCGGTGCCCAGCGACAGGACAGGCCCTGTGCATCCAGCCTGAGTGCTTCCATTTCAACCCTATGGCCAGGTGCAGTGTCTGGACGGACAGAGAACCCCCATCCTTCTTGCAGATCCCACAATAACCTCCCGTAGGGGGTCGGTAAGGATACGAAGGCACCCCTGGGGGCTCTGACATTGGAGCCCGTCCTGCATTCTCTCACTCATCGGTTCCCTCATTCAGTCATTCAACAAACACTGAGCACATCCTTTCTGTCAGGCCCTGCCCCAGGCCCCCGCAGGCACAGAGGAGTAAGACCTGGTCCTTGCCAGGAATGAGTTTTCATGCTGCCAGGGAGGAGGTGACCAGAACACAGAAGCAACAGGACCCCACCCCTCCACCACCCCCACTTCCCGGCCAAGACTCGATGTGGACGCTCAGACTCCAAGAAGTAGGAAGACAAGTCCAATCCCAAATTCACGGTGCCCATGGCCAGTGGCAGAGGCCAGTAAGTGGGCAGAGCAGCAAGTGACACTGCGCATAAGCACTCGGGGATGGGCAGGGCGGGTCAGAGAAGGGCCGCCCCACAGCCCCCGGCCCTGCCAATGACACATTGGCCACACCTGAGCCCGGGTGACAGCAAGCCCGTGCCAGGGCAGCCAATGCCACACGGACCAGGGAGGAAGCTGGGTGGGCTGGGCAGCAGCAGGGGTGCTGAGGTCATGCCTGACGCTGAGAGGTGACCGGTCCCAGGGGCGGACTTGTCCCCAAGCCCTCTAAGGGAAGGTCCACAGGGTCTGGTCCAGGCTCCAGTAATGGCTCGGAAGGAAAGCTGGGCGCCTGGGAGGCTCCGTCTATTAAAGGTCCAAGTCACGATCTCCTGGTTCATGAGTTCAAGCCCGGAGTCAGGCTCTGTGCTGACAGCGTGGAGCCTGCTTAGGATTCTCTCTCTCCCTCTCTCTGCCCTCCCTCATGCCCTCTCTCCCTCTCTCTCAAAAATAAATAATCATTTTTTTAAAAAGCAGGAAAGCAATGCTGAATTGGGACGAGAGGGGGCCGGGATGCTGACATGCCTTGTCCGAGCCCTTGTCCCAAGGCTGCGGCAAACGTCAGCTCAGCCTGACGCAGCACTGCCGTCTGGGAGCGGGATTCGTAGCGGGCTTTCCCAGCCATTTCCTGCCGGATGACTTTTTCGTGCTGTGTTAGTTTCCTGCTACAACAAATTACCACCAACTTGACGGCCGAAACCCCCAGAAATTGTGTATTTCACAGTTTTGGAGCAGAGCCCGGAAGGCCAAAATGAGTCTTACAAGGCTCACATTGAGGGGCTAGTAAGCTGATTCCTTCCAGAGGCTTTATGGGCGAATCCACTCCGTGCCTGTCCTGGCTTTCGGTGGCTGCTGGTCATCTTTGGGGTCCTTTGGTTTGTGGGCACATTTCAGACCCCCCTGTGCATCTTCTAGTCTTCCTTATCCTATGAGGGCACTCCTCCCCCAAATCCAGGAGAACCTCATCCTGAGATCCTTCACTTAAATGTCATCTACAAAAACCCAGTTTCCAAGTTGGGTCACACTCACTGGTACTGAGAGCTAGAACTTGGACAAGAAAGAGAATTCAACCCACTACCCATGAAAAGAAAATTTCAACCTTAAATTTTTTTTAACATCTATTTATTTTTGAGAGACAGAAAGAGAGAGAGAGAGAGAGAGTGTGCAAGTGGGGAAGGGCAGAGAGAGAGGGAGACACAATCAGAAGCAGGCTCCAGGCTCTGAGCTGTCAGCACAAAGCTGGACTCAGGGCTCAAACCCACAAACTGTGAAATCATGACCTGAGCCAAAGTTGGACGCTTAACCGACTGAGCCACCCAGGCGCCCCTGAAAATGCTGCTTTATAAAATATTCATAGCATGAAAAGAATCAAACCGAAGATGATCCCGTGTGGTCTCCAGCCAGCAGGGGCCTCTGAGGATGTGATTCTCTGAGAACAGATCTTTGAAATGGGTACACAGGAGGTTTTGCTTGAACCTCTCCCTGTCATTGTCCCTGAGAAAACTCACCTGTAGCAAATACGTGGTGAGGAATGCAGAAAGGGGCAGTTGTGGGGGGAGAGGAGACCAGCTGAGGTGGACATTCAGTTTGTCCTGACGGGCGTCCCCTGCGCACCTGCATCCGTCAGCTGCTGTGGGGGACGCGGGGCTAGTGGAGATGAAGGTCCGGGGAGGGGGGGCTCTGGGCCGGGGGAACAACGAGCAACAGAAAGCAAGGGCCACGCAGCACCGGAGGATGATGGAACCAAAAGAACTACTACCTAGCCTTCTCTGTGGGACTGTTCCAGAAGCTTCTATGGCCACGACGCTTGACCTGAGTCTGTGGCCGAGCAGGACTCACCCGGGAAAGGAGGGAGAGGGCGCCCCAGCGGAATGGATCAGCTCTGGGGGCAAAGGGAAGACGCCGGCGCTGATGAGTGTGTCCATGAACGCGGAGAGAGGAGGACAGTCGCTAGTTACTCGTCTTTGGAAGAACGGCTGAGGAGGAGGAGGAGGTAGAGAGGGAATTGCGGAGGGCGGGGGGTTGCCCTACCAGCTCACAAGGCCTGTCAGAGAGCTTCAGGGCCAAAGGCCGAAGGCCACCGGTCAGCGGAACAGGCCAGCATCCAGGCCACACACATAAAGAGCCTGGTGGGATGTGGGATCGCTTAGACCAGCGAGTGAGGGCAGACGGTTCACTGAGTGGTGCTGGGCGAGTTGTCCTCCTCTGGGAAAACGTTTCTTTTAGAGCCTGGCCTCAAACCCTCCGCAAACATCAGCTTAGAGATTTAAATGTGAACGGCTAGGGGCTCCTGGGGGGCTCAGTCGGTTAAGCGTCCAACTTCAGCTCAGGTCATGAGCTCACAGTTCATGGGTTCGAGCCCCGCGTCGGGCTCTGTGCTGACAGCTCGGAGCCTGGAGCTGCTCCCGATTCTGTGCCTCCCTCTCTCTCTGCCCCTCCCCTGCTCACATTCTCGCTCTGTCTCTCTGTCTTTCAAAAATAAATAAACATTTTTAAAAAATTTTTAAAGAATAAATAAGCATTAAAAAAAAATTTTAATGTGGAGGGCAAAACTTGAAAACTATTATAAGACATTATAGAAGACTCTCCTTTTGACCCCTGGGTAGGACAGGATTTTTAAACAGATCGAAAAGAGGAAGGGTTTTACTACATCAAATCACAACTTAAAACACCATATACAGAGTGAAAAGACAAGGCACACGCAAGGAGAATGCATTTGCTACACAGGAAATGAACAATTGAGTAACACAGTGTTGGGGTCCA
>NC_043700.1:190178541-190191241 GCF_006229205.1 Suricata suricatta
TGGTATATAAGACACCAAGTTTCACAGTAAAGGGTGGTCTCTTCCACCATTCCTGTTGTCTGTGTTCTTTCTTGTAGATATTTTGCCGACACCAACCCCCTACTCAGAGACCCTTGGACTCTGGTGCGTGGGCTGGTCCCCCGCAACACAGGAAACATACAAAGAACTTCTGAATGTCAACAAGAACCCAAAAAACCGATACCAGCGTTTGAAAAACAAAAACAAAACCAACCAGAGCACGTATTTCATAGACGAGGCCGTGAGAAGCCCCCGGAAATGTATGAAAAGATCACCAGGGAAACAGAAATCAAAATCATGCAAAAGATCGTGCCCACCAGACGGGCAAAATCTAGAAAGTTCTGTGTATAGGACTCGTCGACGAGGGCTCGGCTGCTGAGGGATCGGGCCGGTGACGAGGATCCGGAACCCTCGCTGTCAGTGTAAAGGGAAGCGGACATTGTGCATGCCCCCAAGCCAGCAACTCCTCTCTAATAACCGTGGAGACAAAGGTCCAGCCACATCCTCGGAGACGCGCCCGGTGATGGTCACAGCACATCGTCGTGAGAACAGAGGAAGGACCGCAGCCCCGGTGCCCTTTTGCAGCAGGCTGGGTAGCTGCGGGCGTGCCCACGGCGGGGACAGTGCCCAGCAGCGAGAATGAGTGAGCAAGCCCCCCACACGCCCGCACGCACACTGAGTGAAAAACCAGCCTCACCTATGTATATACAGTTCAAAAGCTAGGGCTCAGCCGAGCCCTAGATGGCTTCCGGCCATCACTTTGTGATAAAACCATGAAGAAACAAGGCAATGATACCACAACGTGCAGGATGGTGGTTACTTTGCCCAGACAGGGAGGCGGAGGGGGTTCTGGGCAGGAATCGGGCAGAATAAAATGCTGGGTGCTTGGCATGGAGTCTGCGGATGTTTTCAGGCTCTGTAATCTGCACGGCCTTGACCTTACACTCTTTGTACCTATCGAATATGTCATAATTTGAGGAGTAGAAACTTCTACTCTGCGGAGGTGACAGCCCCGGGCAGAGGAGGTCACACTGTGCACACCCCAGGGGCGTAGGGCAGGTGAGCAACCCTGAAGGGCCAGCTCATTCACCACTGCAGCAAACACCTGCTGGGCCTGAGGAGCTCCCAGCAAGCGCCCCGGTGGGGGGAGGGGGGGCCACGGCGCAGCTCCAACAGCCAGCCCCAGGGACAGAGTCTCTTCCCTGAGCCTTCTCTGGTTACCCGTCTCCCCTCTTCATCCTCGGAGGGACCTCCTCATGTTTCTCAGTGGGGCTGGTGTGGAAAGAGAGTCCCTAAATCTATATCCTGCAACATGGCTCATCGGAGAGATAACAATCTCACTTTGTCTCTCTCTGTCTCTTTTGCTATCTCTCTGTCCCTGCCTCTGTCTTTGTCTCTTTGTGAGAGAGTGTCAGGCCAAGGCGGGCGGAGATGCTGACCCGGGGCACGCGGTACCTTTACAACTGTGGGGGGGCAGTGAGACTGATCCGAGGAGGGGTCGGAGGCTTCTAGAATCATTAACTGTAAATGACTCAGCGATTGGGGTGCTGTTTTCTGGTGAAGGGGAGCCCCACCCCGCCACCCCCCTCTCACCCACAGGACTGTTCTCTGATCCCGACACATCAGCCCAACTGCTCCCACAAATGGACTTGGCCACTTCTGCCACAGATGAAGCCATTGCCAACTGGGCCTTTGAGCTGCAGGCAAGGGGCTGGAATCTGGGCCCTGGGCCGTCGGGGTCCCCAGGGCCCGCTCTTGGGATGGGCAGTGCCAGGTCAGCTGGGGTCCCCCTATGAGAACCCCTCGGAGCACCTACGGGAATCCCACGGTGCGTGTATGCCGGCGCCAGTAACTGTCGTGACTCTGATTCATTCGTTCATTCAGGGGTTGGCCTCTGGAGAGAGAACCGTGGGGGAGAGGCACGTGGTCCTGGCCATCATGAGGGAGCCCCGTCCTTGACCCATTTCGCAGATCAGGAAACTGAGGCCTGGAGCATGCCAGGGGCCTGTGGAGTCCCTTGTCCCCTCCACACTGGCCCCCATCTGCCCCTCAAGGCTGATGCCACCTCCAGTGTGGGCGTGGCGCGCCTGGTCCAGGTGCTCCTGAGGCGGCTCCGGCAGGCGGGCCCCTGGGCCTTCTGTGTCTGGTTGGCGCTGGACCCCAGCCCAGGCCTGGCACCCAGTGGGGGTCGGAAATCACTTACTGGATGAATAAACGAGGAATTGAAATCGGGGAAGGTTCGGGCTGGAGAAGAGATGGCTGAGGTCCGTCTCTGCCTTCGCTGGCCTGCCGGGAGGCCAGAGCACTATGGATGAGCAGAGTAGGGGCAGTGGTTCTGCGGGCGAGGACAGAGGAGAGAACGGGAGTCCTCCCGCGTGGGAATGAGCACTCCTGCCGTCCAGCTTCTCAGCACTGGAACGAGTGAGCCACGGGCAAGCCCGAGCCTAAAACCCGAAGCCCAGGGCGCCGCCTGCATGGAAGGGAGGTCCCGGAACTTAGCTGGAAGGAGACTGCAGATGCGCGCTCTGGGCTGAGGTGCCGCGGGGTCACAGGGGGAGCACTCACCGCCTCAGGGTCTGCAGGAGGCTGATGGTGAGGCTCCGCCTGGACCCGTGGGGCCCTGTCTCCCCTCCTGCCCTCCTGTTCTCCTGCTCCCCGCCTCCCCCCTTCCTCCCTTCTCCTTCCCTCTGCGGCTTCCTCCCATCGCCCGGGCTTCCTTCCTCTCCATGATAATTCTGAGAACCTGCACTGGAGATTGGCGTTTCTTCCACTCGGGGACCGAGACAAGAAAGAAGCAAATAAGACCCTAAGTTATTTCAAGGCACTCTGGAGAAGCCTAGGCAGGGAACAGCATAGAGTGACTTAGCCTCTCCCCGTCCCCAACCTTCAGCAAGGGTCTGTCACCACTTTGCTGGGTCCGTATCCAGCATTTAATTTGGCAAGACTCAATGGCTCTTGTCACTCAGCCAGAAACCCTTGGAGCCATCCTGGACGCCTCTCTGTCTCACACCCATGTCTCCTCTGCTGGAAATGCTGCAGGCTCCGCCCACACAATACCCCCCAGGGCCGGCTGTGTGGGCCACCCTGTCTGCTCTCACTGCTCCTGCACCTATCTTGCCTGGGTGTCCCGGGGCGTCCTTGCTGGCGCCCCACGTCTCTGTCTTTCCCACGATCATCTCTTCACAACACACGCCCTGGCAGCTCCCATCCACGTCTCATGGCTTTCTGTCCTGCCTGGAGAAGCACAAGATGCTGACGATGACCCTGAGCCCTGTGCCACCTGCCTGCGACCCCAGTACTTCCCGCACCTCAGTGCTGTCTCCTACCTCCCCCGGCCACTCCAGCCAGCCAGAACCTCAGGGCCTTCAAGGCTGCTGTTCCCTCTCCAGGGATGCTTTTCCCCAGATCCCACATGCTGGGGTTGCGGTCATCTGAAGGTCCGACCGGGGTGGGCATCCAGGATGGCTCGTTCACATGGCTGGTGGCTACACCTGCTGTCAGCTGAGGGTTCAGCTGGGCGGGTGATGAGGGCACCTACATGTGGTCTCTCCACGTGGCCTGGACCCTCCCATCATGGCAGCTGGCTTCTCCCAATCCGATCAGCTGGACTCAATAGACGCAGACAGAAATACACGGTTCTTGTGATGCGGCTGCAGGAGTCCTAGACGTCACTTCCACTGCGTCCTGCCACTTTGGCCAGACGCTCAGGAGGCCCGGGTCCCAGGACAGGGGAGCCAGCTCCATGTTCAGGGAGAGAAGATGCTGGCCACCGTGGAGACTACCGTAGGCAGGAAAGAGCTGGGAGCTGAGGACAGGGCAGGGGCAGTGAACGGGGTGACAGCGGAGGCAGCGAGCCCGAGGAAGGAGGCAGAGGCAGGGCGGGCAGGCCACCCCCAGGAGTCCATCTTGGGCCACACCCAACGTGGGATTGGACCAGCATGTTCACAGATGGTGCTGGCATCTGTGGGGACCGGGTGCTGAAGAACACAGGGCTGGGAGCAGGGAGATGGCTTGGGGGGCACTGGTTTGTCAGACAAGAGATCCTGATGACAGGTGGGAGGCGTGAGGGGCTCCGAGCGCGTTCTGGCGGTAGGACTGATGAACTGCTGGCCAGCCGGACAGGGCTGCAGACGGGAGAGCGGCCAGGCTCACTCCGGGCCCGAGGGACTGGATGGAGATGGAGATGAGCCTCCGCGGATGAGAGGATGCGGCCAGGAGAGACTGGGCGGTGGTCAGTTCCTCCCATTTGAGACACCTTCGCAGACATGTGACGCACTGGGGCTGGGGGGCAGGCACAAGGCTTGCCTCAGTTTCCTCAGCTGTAACAGAAGGAGCCTGGGAGCACGCATCTGTCATCCACCCCTCTTTACGGCTGAGTAATATTCCATTGTCAGGACGGACCACTTTTGTTCATTCGTGGACGTGCGTGCTCACAACGCAAGCCGTCTTCTGCGATGGCCGCACCGTTCTCCGTCCCCACCACCGCCGGGGAGGCTGGTTTTCCCCACGGCTTCACGGCTCCTGTCATCTCCGTCTTGGGGGTTCCACCATCCCCGTGGGCGTGAAGCGGCCCACTGCGATCATGATGAGCATTTCCCTGATGACTGCTGCCGCCCAGCGCCTTGTGCTGTTGACCACTGGGGGCTCTTCTCTGCGGGGATGTCTCTTCAAGGCCTTTGTCCGCTTTTACATTGGGTTGTTTATTTTCTGTTTGCATCATGCACTTTTATCCATGAGGAAAATGCGGATGGGAAGGGGTGCTTTCCCCAGGCACGCTGCGAGGGGAGATGCAGTGTCTGAAGCCCAGTGGCCTGACGGCGGTCCTGTGCACTTCGTCCCTAACACAGGGGGCCAGCGAGGGCCCTGGCCTGCGGTTCCTCCCCCGGGAGGGACGCCAGCTGCCCAGGGGTGTACGTGTGACCTCTGCAGAACCTGTCCCTTGAGCACAGGCCATGGGTATCAGGGTGTCCCTGGGGAAGGTGGCTGGCACCGCTTGGACCACATTCCCAGAGACACCAGTTTCAGTTTACCGCAGAGATAGGACTCTTGGCCTAGTGTGCTCCAGGCTTCGGTACAGATGCTCCTGGGCCATCCCGCCAGGTCGCTCCGTGACCAGGGCTGTCCCCTTGCTGAGCCTCCACTTCCTCGTCTATATGGCGGTGAGCAAGGAACAGAATTTCACATTGCTTAGAAAGCCAGTAGGACTTGACAAGAGACATTCCCTGTTTTCACGTCTCTGTCTCCTTCCGGGAGGGAGCTTTACCAGACCGCAGAGCAGGCTCAGAGGGTGTTTGCCCAGAGGCAATGGGCCAGGGGCGCCTGGACGGCTCCGTCAGTGAAGCATCCAACTTCGGCTCAGGTCATGATCTCACAGTTCGTGGGTTAGCCCCGCCTAGGGCTCCATGCGGACAGCTCAGAGCCTGGAGCCTGCTTTGGATTCTGTGTCTCCCTCTCTCTCTGCCCCTCCCTGTCTCATTCTCTCTCTCTCTCTCTCTCTCTCTCTCTCTCTCTCTCTCTCTCTCTCTCTCTCAAAAATAAGTAAACATTAAAAATTTTTTAAAAATTAAAAAACAAATAAAATCATGAAGGGGTCAGAAGTCCCTCTATTAAAAGAGAGAAAAAGAGAGAGGCACTGGGCCAGGTAGAGAAGCGTGGCAGGGAGGGGAGGAGGCTGGGGGAAGTGATGAAACTCCAAGACACCCTAACCACTAGCGACCACACTATGGCATCAGAAACAGGTGTGCCCAGAGGCCACCTAGTCTTGGCTCTGAACCCACCTGGGCACATCATGGGTTTTCCCAAGTGGCGGCGGCACCCCCTAGCCCGCAGGCTCAGAGTCCAGCACTCTCCCATGCCCACCCACCCTGCCTCCTGCCGAGGCCCTGCAGCGGGGGTGAGGGGCCCGCTGGCAGAGGAGGTGTGTGCTGGCAGACCTGAATCACAAAGCCCAGCCCCGCGGCCAGCGAGTCTCACCTGTCGGGCTGGACTCGGCCCTCGGGAGGCCCCATCGCCATCCATCTCGGGCGGCCCCTCAGCTGCACGTGACTGTTTCTCACCTCGACGGGACGCAAGGGGCTGCTGCTGCTGTGGGACAGAAATCACGCGACTCAACGCGGCGCCCCAGAGACCCCGTCCAGAGAGGGGTGGACGGTGAGACGCGTGCGGACAGAGCCTCTCTTTTGCTGGGATAGAGATGATGCCCCCCCCACACAGAGATGTCAGCCATTGCCGGGGGGGCGCTGTTGTGACCCCGCCGGGCCTCAGGGTCGTGTGGGGAACCAACCGGACACTGCCCTCTGAAAGCTGGTGGCCATGCCCGGTAGGATGGACTTGTAACAGAAGCCATAAACCAGACGTCCACTCACAGGCGTGGCGGGGGGAGGGGGCGGGAATGAATTCCCAGCAGTCAGCACGACTCCAGTGGAGACTCCGCTGTCACCATGTCCTCGCTGCGTCCACTCAGCCGAGTCTTTGAGCCTCTGACCTCAGCGAGCTCATCTGTCGAATGGGCACCCGTGCCTCCTCTGTGGGAGTCGTACGCTTGGCACCTGATAAGGGCTGCATCTTGCTTCCCTCGGCCACCATAACAGGGCACTGTCCCCGGGAGGCTGGAAACAGCAGGACTCCGTCGTCTCTCGATTCTGGGTCTGGAAGCCAGAACGCAGCTGTCCTCAGGGCCGGTTCCGTCTGGGCTGTGAGGGGAGTCCGCCCCCGGCCCCTCGCCCCGCCTCTGGGGCTTGCCGGCGACTCCTGCCCTCCCCAGACTTGAGCCAGCGTCACCTTGACCTCCGCCTCACGTGGCGACCCTCCCCCATCTGAAACCTCCGCTCCCTGGTCTTGTGCTGACCTCACCCCCAAGGTGCTTCACGTCATCACGTCTCACAGACCAGAGCGCACACAGGTCCGGCTCCCAAGTTTCGGGGCTGAGATCATGGACGCGGCTTTCCAGGGCCCGACGGTCCGTGTGCCGCGGGCTCTGACCGCTGCCGCCAGTCCTACAATCTGGCCTAAAGTCACACGGAGGCTTTGGAGATAGTCTCTTTTGCACCCCGTTCCCTTCCATCACCCCCTGAGCCCCAGGGCTGCGTGCGGCGTCCACAGAGGCGTCTGTGCTGAGCTAGAGTGACAGGTGTGACGGGACACCTGGAAGTTGGCCGCACCAGGGACAGTTAGGTGTGGCCGGGCCAGCCCTCAGGGGCCCGAGCAGTGGGAGGGGGGGCCTGAGGGCAGGGGCAAGGGTGTGCCAGTGAGGGTCTTTCCACCACTCTTCCCGTCCGGGTGCTCCGGGTGACAGGTGGGGGTCCCTGGGGGGAGGTTGCACCAGAGGTGGGAAGGGAACAGGCCTGGGGGCAGGTCTCAAGCTAGAGATGAAGGGTCCAGCGTAGGGTAGAGCCAGAGGGGACGAGGCTGGATGCTCGGGTCTTGGTGAGGTCAGCAGCAGATGGCCTATGGGGGAACCAGGGAGGGAAGCGGGGGCAGGTTTGGGGAGGGGCCATTTGCTGCTGTGGACAGGTTAAGTCCAGGTTCCTGCCTGATGCCTGTTGGATGCAGGTCTGTCTGGGTGGAGTGGAATTCACAGAGGCCAGTACGTAACCTCTCTGACCAGATCTGGAGCCGATCAACAAACAGACAAGAGAGGCAGAAGGGACATCAAGATATCTGTCTTATTGCTGAGCAAGATGAGAGTGGAAAATGTGGCTTACATCTGAGGATGAGGGCGTCCCGGAATCTGCCAGACTCCCCCCCCCCCCCCCCCCCCCCCCCCCCCCCCCCCCCCCCCCCCCCCCCCCCCGAGCCCAGACCGCCCTGATGGCCGCCGGCCTCCCCAGGGGCACGGAGGAGGGGAGCTCAGCCATCCCGGAAGTGGAGGAGCTGGGGGCAAACCCTGCCTGCCTGGCTTCCAAGCCCACCTGGCCCCCCTCCCTGCCCCAGGGAGGCCCCCGCTGGGCCCAAGCTCAGCACCATGGACGGTCGGGGGGCAGATGTTGGAGGACGTCCCGTTAGCCTGAGGGGTACCTCCTTGTTTCTCCTCCTTCCTAGAGATGACCAGTCACAGAATGTCCCTGACCTCTGTCTCCTCATTTGCAAGATGAGGACACTGCTCTCAGAGACCGATCCCAACAGCGCCTAACATGGAGGGAGTGTTTTGCACGGGGCCACCTGCTTATTGTCCCTGGGAAGGCGTCACTCCCATTGTGGCCATTTCCCGGAGGAGAGAACGAGGTTCAGGGAGGCGGAGGAGGTTTCCTGGGCTCCCACGTTGCCTGGCCTGGCATTGGCCCCGACGGCTGGCTCAAGGGGCTCCGTGTTGGGCTGAGCTCAGATGAGTCGTGTGTCCAGCATGGTGTCTGTCACGTAGGGCGGGTCCCCGGCAGTGGTCCCCAATGATAGGCGTCACCAGAACAGGTCGGTCTGGCCCTTGACCCAGGGGAGCCACCGGGGGGAGGGGGTATATCTGTATCAGTGTCTTTCCAGCCACCGGGGGCTGTCGAAGAGCAAGGCTGCGTAGAGTTATTTCTGGGCCTGTGGGGGCTGCTGGGGGCGCTCACTTTGCAGCAGAGCTTTATAAAGAAAAGTGTGCCTTGTCTATAAATAGCCCCCGGCTCGCTCTGAGTTCCTGGTGCCCTGGGGATTCGAGGCCGGCAGTGCCCTGCCTGGGCCCTGCTCACCACGGCGGTTGAAAGATTTTACAGAAAGGAGTTTGGAGTCAGCGAAGGCGGGATTGCATGAACCCTGACATCCCCCCACGGAAACTCAGGGGCCAGCGTCAGTGATAGCTGTTCACTTTGCCAAGTAAGGTCTTCTTGGTTTTTTTTAATGTTTGTTTATTTTTGAGAGAGAGAGAGAGAGAGGAGGGACAGAGAGACAGGGAGACAGAATCCAAAGCAGGTGCCAGGCTCCGAGCTGTCAGCACAGAGCCCAACACTGGGCTCGAACTCATGAATGTGAGACCATGACTTGAGCCAAACTCGGACGCTCAACTGACTCAGCCCCCCAGGCGCCCCTGCCAAGTGAGGGCTTCTGAAAGCACTTGTCACCACTATCACAAAGAAGTGCTCTGTTAATGCGCCCCCCTCCCAAAAAAGGTCGGAAACACATAATCTCAGAGTGAAGGGCAGGCCAGTAAATGGAATACATTTCTTTTAGTGGAAATCTCTCTTCAGGGTCCTTGCTGGCTTCATCCTTCCAGAATCTTATGAAAACAGGGATGGACAGCACATGCCCCCTCCCCCGCAGGGCCCGGCAGTGGGGAGTCCCGGGGCCGAGGCTTTGAGGCACTGTCCCCCACCTCGGGGAGGGGTGGGTGGAGGGGAGGACGTGCAGGGATGAGGAGGCAGGGCCTTGTGCTCCGTCCTGTGAGTCTGGGGTTGAAAGAACAAACAGATTTTCTCTGAGATGCCGCTCGCTCGCCTGCCATCCCTGCGGGGCACCGGGGCGAACTCCCAGATGATGGGTAGTGGAGGCGGAACATACCGGAAGTCCTTGTCTGGTCTTTGCACATGGCACAGCCACATGGTCCCGGGACACCCCGAGCTCCCCGGGGCAGGGCTCTGGGGACACACTAGGGGTGGTGGGCAGCCAGGGGCACTGTGAAGTGGGTCCTGAGCACACCCGCCAGATGAAGAAGTCACCAATGGTGACACGGGTGTCCCCCCAGTCCTAACCCCTCGTACCTCGAGTGTGACCTCGACTTGGATAGACTCACTGCAGATGCAGCCACTTACACAGACGTCACCCTGGGGGATGGCGATGCTGGACCCCACGTGACCGGTGTCCTGATAAGACACAGACACAAGGAGAGAAGGTACATGACAGCAGCGTTGCACCTGCAGCCGGGGAAGCAGCAGCTCCGGAGGCGCCGGAGGCCCCACCCACACAGGCTTCAGAGGGAGCCAGGCTCTGCCCACCCCCTGACTTCGGACTCCCAGCCTCCGGAGCTCTGACTCAGTCCTTGGCTACGGAGCCCCCAGGAAGCTGACAGCAGGGCCCATCACAGCGCCGGCACACAGTAGGGGTCTCATAAATGCTCGCTGAGTGAACGAGGTGAGTATCAGGCACGAGCCCGCAGGACCTGATGGCAGCCAAGAGTCATCGCGTGATTAGTCTGCGTCTGAAGGCTAGACACTCCTTCAGTCCACAGGACGACCCTTCAGGGCGAGTGGCACCAAAGCAAACCTAAGTCGGCAGCTCTGACTCCAGAGCCCCTGTTGGGGGCATCACATTATCGCTTCCCATAAATCCCCGCTGCCTCCTATGTGCTCTTTGCTCCCCCACATGTGCTGACTCGCGCTCAGGGGTCCTGAAAGGGTCCTTGGTTTTCGGACAAGGGAAGTGTTTCCCTTTCCCACACCAGTCTGCACAGCCTCTGGGTTACTGTGAAGATCTCCTGAATAAGAGTTGGTTTGATTCTACCTTTAAAATCGTCACTTCCTCCAAGAGGCCCTCCCTGACCACCCCCCATCTATATGAACATCCTGCTGTGGACCAAATTATTTCCCCCAGAAAGATGTGTTGAGGTCCTAACCCACAGGGTCTGTAGATACGACCGAATTTGGAAATAGGGCCTTTATGGATGGAATCAAGTCAAGATGAGGTCATATTAGATCAGGGTGGATCGTAACGCAAAATAACTGGTGTCGTGATGAGAAGAGGCCAGAGACTCACCAGGAAAAAGGCCATGGAGGGGTGCGGACAGACTGTTGTGATGCACTGGGAAGCCAAGGAATGCTGGGAGGGAGACCCGGTACAGACCGCCCCCCGCCATCCCTTGAGAGGGCTTGTAGCGCTGCCCATACCTCACTTCCAGACTTCCGGCCCCCCAAGTACTGGAGCATACATGTCTGCCTTTCAAGTGCCCCTGCCCCGCCCTGGTTCGCAAGGTGTTGCCATGGCAACCACAGCAAACAGAGACGCACCAGGCTTTGCCACAAACTGACTTGAGCTCATCCTGTCCTGACTTCATCCCACCTTCTTCCAGCACCTTCTGGAATCCAGGTGTCTGAACTTCCCCAACTTAAGAGTTTAGGTGACCCAAACACTGTCCCTTCAGAGCAGAATCCCAGGTCCCCCGTTGGGCGGCTCATTCAATAAGTGAGATTCAATTGCTGTCAGTATCATAGGTTCACAACATTGAACAGATTAATTACACAGTATTTCCACCAGCTGTTTAGATACATAACAAAAGGGGGCACCTGGGCGGCTCAGTCGGTTAAGCATCCGACTTCGGCTCAGGTCAGGATCTCCCGGTTCAGAAGTTCGAGCCCCACGTTGGGCTCTGTGCTGACAGCTCAGAGCCTGGAGCCTGCTTCAGATTCTGTGTCTCCCTCTTTCTCTCTGCTCCTCCCCTGCTCACGCTCTGTCTCTCAAAAATAAATAAACATTTAAAAATTTTTAGATACATAAGAAAAAAATAACTCAATTATACCAGGTTTTGAACTTTCCAAAAAGAAAAACAAAGTCAGAGGGAGGAGAGTTATTTTGTCCTTACATGAAATTAATTTGGCGCTCACCAGCATGGGTCTGTTTCTGTGTTCTTCTGCTTCCTAAATTTGAGAGGCCCGATTTATACATCCATCTGTATTTGAACATTTTTAGAATGCCTCAAAATTAGGGTTGACTTAATTTATTTTCACCAGGAATTTGCAAAATATTTTCCTAAGTTATTCTGAGCCATAAGGTCATTCATTAGGGGAGAGACGGGAGGTGCTGGCAGAGTGCTCCCCGATGCAGAAAACTCAGCAAAGCGGGGAGGAGGTAGGGGCTCACGGCGTCCTCCCTAGCTTCTCCAGTCCAGATATCCCCTCCCCCCGCTCCCAGGGTGTCCTTCCCCTGAGTCCAAGCTGCCCCCGGGCTGGGTTTGGAGGCTCTCTGAACTGGTCCATGCTCACACCGGAATCAGTCCCCCTCACACTCACCTGGCTCACACCAAGCTCCTCCGGACGGGCAGAGTGGCACTGATGCCCATCTGTGTGTCCAGGCTGCTTACCATCCTCCTCCTCCAGGGTCCTGGGAAGAAGCTTTCTTTCCGTCACTCCTTGCCCTCCTTCCCATCCAGGGAGGGCCCCGCTCTCTCCATGCCAGTAGAACAGCTTTGTGAAAAAACTCATCTCTGTACCTGCTCTTTGGACAGGCTCCATCTCATCCCGGGGTCTGTCTGTTGCACTGAGTTGAAAACCAAAGCCTCTGGTAAGATCTGAGTTTCTCAAAGATGAACATGTTTCTTGAGTAGATGCTTATTAAGTGAATTCATGAGTGAGCAGACAAATAAGTGAGTGAATCACATATTCTTTGGAAAATTTCTAGCTCTAAGATGTAATCAAATTATACTAACTCCAGTAAGTCTTTTTAAAGTCCTCACATTTAGAACAGAATTAATTATACTATTTACAAAATTCCCCAAGATGCAATAAAATACAGTGAAGTCCTTTGTATAATCCTGATATGACCAGCTAATGCTGTTTAATCAGAATTTTATAGTGTGGTTTTATTGAATCTGGTTTCACTGGGTTTTGTTTTGAACTAAACTAAACTGAACTGGAACCTACAGTTATGAGGCATCTCCTAGCACCACCTTAAGCCTTTTATACGTGTTACATGATTGTACAGAACCCAGGGCCCAGGGATGCCTCATCCTCAGCCATTTCCTCATCAGTGATCACCATCACCACCACCACCACCACCA
>NC_043700.1:190191341-190228094 GCF_006229205.1 Suricata suricatta
CACCACCGACACCATCATCACCACCACCACCATCACCATCACCACCACCACCATCACCACCACCACCATCACCACCACCTCCAGCAGTCACCCAGATGCTGGCTGGGCCTCGATGGTCCAAGATACATCAGCCGGATGGCTAGAACAGCAGGAGCCTGGCCGAGTCTCTCCCCTTCTAGGCGGGGAGTGCAGCAGCATAGCTAGCCATCTTGCAGGGTTGCCCAGAGCTGCAAAAGTACCAAATCGGAAGCTTTAAAACCTCTTAGGTAACCCCGTGTCACTTCTACCTCTTTCTGTTGGTCAAGGCTAGTTACACACTGGCCCTGATCCCAGTAGCAGGGAGATGGAGCCCACCTCTCATTGGAAGGAGAGGGAAAGCCACAGTACAAATGGGCAGGTGGGGTGGTAGAGATCATTTTGAGGTCATTCACTTCAAGTCTCCAGGCCAGGGTTCAGGGGCTGTTACTTACCCATGAGCAGAAGTGGCTTGAGCCCAGGATGGCCTGACTGGGAACAGTGCTGCCCTTGCCCCTGGTTCCGGGCTCTACGGAGACCTACCAGACCTCAGATGAGACCGCCCAGCTGTGACCGGCAGTGCCCCGGCAGCCTGTGAGTGAGGTCTCAGCTCAGCTCTTACCAGCTGTGTGATCTTGACCTGGAAATCAAGTTCAGTGTTCTCATAAGCCTCTCAAGGGCATTGTATCTGCTTCGAGGTTTGCTCTGAAAGTAAATCGTCTAAAATGTAAAGTGCCCAACAAATGGTAACAATAATTATCGATGTCATCTGTTAAATTACTAGAGCTTTGGGATCAGGAAGACATAATGACAGCGGCCAACACTTTGCTGAGTCCTTACCGTGTCCCGGCCCCTGTGGAAAGTCCTTCATCTCATTCAACCCACAGTAATCTGATGACTTGGGCACTTTCATTGACCCATCTGTCAATATGAGGAAGCCGAGGGTCGGGGAAATGAATCCAGAGCAAGTCGTGAGTGACGGAGCAGGTGTTGAGCCTGCCTACCCTCACATCCAAGGCCTGAACTCTCAACAGCCGCTTCAGAGATGGGGCCAACGACTTAAGCTTTCTGGACTTCTGTCTGTCCAGGTGGAGAAGATAACACAGGGTTGCAAGCATCTCGGCTCACGCCCGGCCTCGATGCGCCTGCGGCCATTGACAAGTTGCCCCAGCTGACCGCTGCCTCGGCTACTGGCCAGGTCTGGGGTGTCCCAGGGGTGAGTGAGGAGGGAAGGGCTGTCTTCCTCTCCGCTCCCTCTCTGCCTCTCCCAGCTGGAAGACGTTACCTGAAGTCGGAAGCCAAGGGCAACTGCAGGACTAATGGTTTTTCTGTTTTATAATGTATGGCCTGCCTTCCTTTGGATGCCTGAGGGCTCGGTGGATATCTTAGGAGAAGATTGGAGGAAACGACCTTGGCCTTGCCGGGAGAGAGTCCAACTTGCAGCCGGAGCCCAACACATTGTGAGCAATTATCTCACGTGAGGCCGGCCCGGAAAGAAAATGTGGGCTGGCCTTCAGCACACGTCCGGCTCCCCGTGAAACCTCCACGGCGTCGAGAAAGTTTTCCGGACTTGGTCGGACAGGGGCCCCCACTTTACGTAAAGCCCAGGCCTTTCAGTTACAGGTTTCCCCCACTATCTGCAAGTAGAACATGCTTCTGAAACCTTTCGTGAGCCCAATGGGATCAACTAAGGAGCAATTACATTACTCTACATGGAAAAAATTTTTGAGTGTTTCCAGACTCTCAAAATCACCTCTCATAGGCTTTTCTGGTACCTTAGGACGAATCTTGGAAGGGATGCACATGAGAAACCCGAGGAAGAGCCCAGATGCTCCCAGACAGCATTCTGAGCGCTGGCAGCGTGATGCTGAGGTCCGGAGTGTGGTCCCCGGGGAAGGTGCCCCTCACCGTTCAAATGCCCGCCGCCTTTGTACCTGCAAGACCAATACGGGGAGCTACTTCTGCCGTTTGCTTTTTTGCGTAAGACTGAAAACACTCTCAGGATTTCTTTTCGTTAGTAAAAACAGGTACTAACATTAGACTTTCATTAAACTGAAAGGCATAAGGCCAAACATTGAGAAGCAAGTCTCAGGAGGGGAGACAGGGCGCCACGGGTCCAGGCGGAGCCTCACCATCAGCCTCCTGCAGACCCTGAGGCGGTGAGTGCTCCCCCTGTGACCCCGCGGCACCTCAGCCCAGAGTGCGCATCTGCTATTTCCTTCCAGCTAAGTTCCGGGACCTCCCTTCCATGCAGGTGGTGCCCTGGGCTTCGGGTTTTAGGCTCGGGCTTGCCCGTGGCTCACTAGTTCCAGTGCTGAGAAGCTGGACGGCAGGAGTGCTCATTCCCACGCGGGAGGACTCCCGTTCTCTCCTCTGTCCTCGCCCGCAGAACCACTGCCCCCACTCTGCTCATCCATAGTGCTCTGGCCTCCCGGCAGGCCAGCAAGAGCAGAGACGGACCCCAGCCATCTCTTCTCCAGCCTGAACCTTCCCCGATTTCAATTCCTCGTTTATTCATCCAGTAAGTGATTTCCGACCCCCACTGGGTGCCAGGCCTGGGCTGGGGTCCAGCGCCACCAGACACAGAAGGCCTAGGGGCCCGCCTGCCGGAGCCACCCCAGGAGCACCTGGACCAGGCACGCCACGCCCACACTGGAGGTGGCATCAGCCTTGAGGGGCAGACGGGGGCCAGTGTGGAGGGGACGAGGGACTCCACAGCCCCCTGGCATGCTCCAGGCCTCAGCTTCCTGATCTGTGGAGTGGGCCAAGGACGGGGCTCCCTCACGATGGCCAGGACCACGTGCCTCTCCCCCACGGTTCTCTCTCCAGAGGCCAACCCCTGAATGAACGAATGAATCAGAGTCATGACAATTACTGGCGCCGGCATACACGCACCGTGGGATTCCCATAGGTGCTCCGAGGGGTTCTCCTGGGGGGACCCCAGCTGACCTGGCACTGCCCATCCCAAGAATGAGTCCTGGGGACCCTGAGGGTGTCCGACGGCATGTGCCTGACGGTCTGGGGCCCAAATTCCGACCCCTCGCCCACAGCTCAAAGGCCCAGTTGGCAATGGCTTCGTTTGTGCCGGAAGTGGCCAAGTCCGTTTGTGGGAGCAGCTGGGCTGATGCGTCAGGATCAGAGAGCAGCACCGTGGGCACAGGGAAGGGGGGCAGGGCGGGGCTCCCGTTCACACCCTGATCACTGAGTCATTTACAGTTAGTGCTTCCAGCTTAAGAGAAGCCTCAGACCCCTCGGACCAGTCTCACTGCCCCCAGGGTTGTGAAGGCACCGAGCGCCCTGCGCCGGCCTCTCTGCTGTGACGGCCGCCAGGCAGGTGAGGACGCCCTCAAGTGTCATGTGACGCCTCCCCACATCAGCTTTTATTACCACAAACATCAGCTCCCTCGGGTCCCTCCAGGATTTCAGATGATCCTCGGATCAGTGCACTTCATCCCCAAGTCAGGCTTCTGAACCATCAACCCTGGGTGCCTCCACGGCGCGGGCCACGTGCGGCCCATGTGCGGCCCTGTGCTACGTCTTGGGGGGCGTGGTCCCCGACACACCCCAGGGCTCACTCCAGATGACCGGCCTCGTCACCCAGAGCCTTGACAGTGCACTTGGGGTCCCTCCCGGGGAAGGCTGGGGCCTGGGTGCGGGGCTGGGTGCAGAGGGGCCCTGGGGGAACGGGCCCCAAGGGACGGCCAGTCCCAGGACAGCATTCCTGGACACACAAGGTCAGTGGGGCTGAGGTGACCCCACATCCCTTTTTGTTCTCCCCCCGCAGAGAAACCATAGAAAACCTTCATCACTGCAGCCTTGATTCAGGAATTAATCATTGATGGAGGGCTGAGCATGCCTATGGCTGCCCCCGACCTGGATACAGCGGGGAAAACCCAAAGTCCCTCCTCTGTGGAGCACCCAGCCTGTGGCAGGAGACAGAGCATTCCAGTCATGATGACAAGTGGCAGAAGGAAGGGCCATGAAGGAAGAGGAAGTCCATAAGGGGAGGAGAATGTGGGGGTGGGGGGTGCTGACACCTGGCATAGAGTAGTCAGAGGAGAAGGTGACCTGAGCTGAGACCTCAATGAAGCCAGGGAGGGGGCAGTGCAGGCCCCCTGGTAGGAGTTTCCAGGCAGAGGGAAGGGCATGTGCAAAGGCCCTGAGGTGGGACTGAGCTCTGGCATCAGAGGAACCTGGAGAAGACTGATGGGCTGAAGTGGAGGAGGCTGGCACGCCCGGCAGAGCCCGCAGGGAGCAGGTAGGACTCTGGGTCACTCTGACACTGGAACCCGGACCACACAGTGTGCTGGGGGCTTTCAGATCACGTGTCAGGGGCCCAGGACAGAGGCGGCACACACAGGTATGGCAATAAGGATAACGGCAAGGACCCTAACGAGGCCTCTGATGACAAGGGACAGTGACCGTCAGTCACACAAGGCTTGGAGCCAGTACAGCGGAAGGTGCTGAGAATCCTTCCCAGGCCCCCACGCCCACCCCAGGTCCCCAGCCTAGGAGAGCAGGACACTAGACCCTGCACCTGGACCGTTTCCAACACAGCCCACAGGGGACCCCCCCCCAAGCCCCCTGAAGTGACAGCGGAAGGAGACAGAGCACATTCTGCACCGGCTCTCAGCCCCCCAGCCTGTCAGGGCTCAGGCTTTGGGGCTCCCTAGGCTTCCCCCAGCCCCCGCCCTGGCCTGGGGGTGACCTTCCCGCAACCTCCCCCAGTGGACACCAGACCTCCATGCAGCCCATGGGCTTCGGAGGCCCGGCCCTCGCAGGCCAGCCCCCTGCACCCCATCGTTAGGAACACGCAGGCCACACTTAGCACAGGTGGGCGAGGGGGCAGGGCCTACACGCCAGGTGCCTCAGGGGTCATGGGGGGTGTTTCCTTCCGCCTTTAGTGGGGCTTCCGGACTGACTTGTGCACAAGGACGAGCGTGTATGAGGACAACGCCAGGTGCGGGGGAAGGAGAGCTCGCTCTAGACGCGGGTCTGGGTGACGCAGTTTTTATTTAGAGCAACACAAATCCCCAAATCCAACCATTTTCTCCATTAGCCGATTAGGCGAGCACCTGTCCCTGCCTCACCCCTCCACGCAGCCTTTCCGGGTCCTGGGTCCTGTTCCTCTTCCTGGGCCCTGGGGGCCTCTCTGGCTCACTGCTCTTGGAAGTGGATGAAGAATGTCCAGATTTCCTTCGGGTGGATGGTGATCTTGGTGCCTTGCAGGGGTGTCGGGTGCGAGCTGGAGCCGCCTGGGGGAGCAGGGATGGTCTGTCCTTGGAGCCGCCTGCTTCCACCCAGCAGCCCCTCACGACCCGTCACCTGACTACACTCTGCTGGGGCCCCTTGATGAAGGCCCTTGGCGGCCCCTCCTGCCGGGCTCTGCCACACGCCCCTGCATCCCACTGCCCCATGAGGGTGACACATAGGTGGTCCTGGCCGTGCATGACCTCATTCTTCACGGGGAGAAGCCCGCAGTGCCCAGAGCTTTCTCATGGAGGCCGTCCGGAGGGCCTGCTCTCTATATTCCTGGGTTCCACTAAATTTGACCTCGGGAGGGAAGCCTATTCATCCCTTCATCCACTCATCTATCCATTCATCCATCCAACTATCCATCCATCCATTCTTCCTTTATCCGTCCGTCCATCCATCTATACATACATACACCACCCATCTATCCATCCACACATCTATCCATTTATCCATCCACCCAACTATCCGTTTTATCCATCATCCAACCATCCAACATACATATACCCACTATCCTTCCACTCATCCAACCATCCATAACCACTATCCATCCATCCATCATCCATCTATCCATCCCCAAGTGACTAAGTGTCCAGCTATGTAGTGGGCTCTGTGTTGTGTGCTGTGGACAGAGAAGATGCCCAGGCCAGAGGAAAGAGTGGGGAGAGGAGAGCAGAGGAGTCACCCAACCAAGCCATGGACTTGGCAGAAGGTGGAGTAGGAGCTGGCCAGAGTGAAGGGGACAGGGCAATCCAGGAGAGGAAACAAGATGGGGAAGACTAGGAAGCATGAAGCTGCCTGCCTATGGTTCCCGGAGCTGGCGATGGTGTGTGGGTGTGGCCGCGGCGCGGCTGGTGCCAGACCCCCCCTCCCCTGGGGCATGCTTGCCAGTTCAGGACTCAGCAAGGACAGAGGCACGGGGCTGTCTGCAGACACAGCGCCCTGTCCATATGGCCTATGTCAATGTGACATTTTACTTACGTCTGTGCTGCTTAAGTCCCAAGCTATCATTTCTTCCTCTTCTTTCTTTGGGGGTCAATCCCTCTTTTGTCGTTTTGAAGGAAGATGAAATTAATACAATAAAAAATAAAAACTAGGGGTACTTGGGGGGCTCTGTTGGTTAAGCATCAACAATGGCTCAAGTCACGACCTTGCGGTTCATGGGTTCAAGCCCAGTGTTGGGCTCTGAGCCTGCTTTGGATTCTGTGTCTCCCTCTCTGGCTGCCCCTCCCCTGCTCATGCTCTCCCTCTCTCTCATAAATAAGCATTAAAAATTTTGTAAAATAAAAATTGAAAAATTAAAAATGAAACAAAAATTCAAACAAAGAAAGGGAGATCTTAGGAGTCTTTTGGTCTTTTTGTTGAAAGAAGCTTGACAGAATAGAAAAAAAAGGGAAAGGAAAGAAAAAAGGTAAGAAAAAACTAAACAATTATATAATAATATGGAAGAAAATGAAGACAATGAAGTCAAATAAAAGATTTTAAAATAAAGAAAATATAGTAAAAATATTTTTCTCTTTATCCAAGAAAGAGAAAGAAAACAAAGAAAGGAAAAAGAAAACAATTTCAGCAAAAACAGAAGCAAAGAACACAAACAAATAAAGGAAAGAGCAAACAGAATGAAACCCGAGTGAAACTACATCAGTTTCCCGGAGAACTGACACTATGAAGCCGTCTATAGTCCGTACACTCAGCAGGTGGAGTGCCGGATAGACGCGGGTCTTCTAGGGGATGTTCTTGGAGGGCCCAGTGGGGCGGGGCTTGGTGTCACGGCTCCGCTCTCGCTAGGTGGCGCTGCCTAGCTCACGGGGGTGGATCAGTGTGGCGCCCACGCGTGTGTGCGGCAGAGTGGATATGGCTTCTCCCAGCTCCCTAATCTGGCGCGGGAACTTCACGCTCTCACTGACCCGCAATCAAGCCCCCTTCCTTTGTCTCAGGCCTCCATCCACTCCCCGCCTCTACCCTGTCCGTGTCCAACCCGTCCACCTGCCAGTCGGCACCTCCCTCCCATTATCTCAGATGGGGTTGTGTTGCAAACCCCCACACTTCAGAGACTCCACCACTTGGACCCATGCTGACTCTCTCCGGGAGGGTCTCGCCGAGCAGCGCCGGGGTGCCGGCTTGCCCCAGAAAACCTTCGTGTGACTGCACCCTGGCCAAGTTTCAGAGATTACGGCAAATCCCAGGACACAGCCGGCTCCAATAATCTACCTCCTGGTCCAGGGAAGGGGTGGGTGAACTGCAAACACCAGTGTGACTTCAGGCAGCGGGAGCTGTGAGAACCTCCATCCTCCCGGACACGGCCTTTACCCTTAAATAAATCATAAAAGAAGGAAAAATAAGCCTGATTGCCTAAAGATACTCACTGCAGAGCTACAGCCTAGAATGAGTGCAAACGCACCACCACATGCATGTGGTTTTCAGGTATGTTTCTTTGCTTCTGTTGGTTTGTGTGGACATGTTCCTTCCATCACTTAGAGACCACAGGAGGAAGGATGTGGCTGGCCAGGGCTGCTTTTTATCAGAGAGAGGCTCCCGCTCACACTTCCCCCTTGTCTGCCCATGAGAGCACACGTGGGAATGTCTGTTGCAAATAAATGCATATCATTTAGGAGACCGTTGGGCGGCAAGTAACAGAAAAGTTGGCTAGATGGATTGCTGAGAGCTGGAGCCTAAGGAGAGAAGGTTGTAAAGTATCTTGGCCCCAAAATGTTAAAGTCCACATCCAGAGGTGGCCGTGTGGCTCCGTGACGTCATCACACGCCAGGCTCCTGCCCTCTTCCGGGACTTCCATGCTTGGCCCTGGACCAGAGGCCTTCCACTGAGAGTGCCTCTTGGTCTCAGTAAACCAGGAGGGTGCTCGGGTGGGAGACACAGGGCTTCCTTCTCCCCCTCCGCTGGGGCCATCCCCACGGGGACCTGGAGGTTCCCTTCCGAGCCCGATCTCTCCAGGCGTCTGTGCAGGACGGGAAGGTGGAGACAGACTCCATAGAAGTCACGGGCCGCTGTTTTGGAGGTTTGGTGGGCAGTTTCCCGCTCACAGCAGCTGACAGCCAGAGAGAAGGGGCTGTACCGCCTTTCCCGTGGGCAGCCTGCCGCAGGACAGTGAAACTAGACACTTCCTCCTACGCAGCAGCATTTCTGGGCCCCCTGGGAGGGGTCTTGGGAGTCCGGGGGCCATTCCGTGGCATCTGTCTGCTGGGAAAGCCCGCATCCCACAAGAAGGATAGGTCTTTGGGAAAAGATAGGCGCCTCTGGTGCTGAGCTACGGGGGGCACGTTGGGGGCAGAGATGGGTCCTTCCTGTTTGGTCAAAAAAACCAGGGTCTGAATCGTCCCCTGCAGGTTCAAAGTCCTTCTGAAGACCGTGCCTCCTTGTGGCCACACACCCCAGGGAGGCAGGAGCGGGGGAGGTCACTGCAGACCCAGAAGTGACTTCCACACGGGCAGGGACCGTGTCTGTGGGACAGTATGGCCCTCCTCCCCCACCTTCCCCAGTAAGAAGCTTGAGCTCTCCCATACCCTGCCGCTATTCCATTGGGTAGATGTTTGCTAAGGAAGAGATATGCCCTTGTCTGTGTTGAGAATTCTGCAGAGTCTTTTTGTGTTCGAGCGAAGCTTCCGAGACTTGGGCCCCATTCAGGAGGGTGGGCCAGCCCATCTCAACAGACTAGCACAGGGAGTTTAACTGCATACATTTTCTAGAGCAAGTGCTGCATGAGACGCCACCGCCTTTAATTTCGTCTAGCCTGGAGTTCCACAATCCTTGAGATTATCGCATAATTGTCTCCACACAAAGGAAAGCGCTCTGTCTTTGCAAACAGACCAGGCGAGGAAAGGAAAACTTTATGCGAGATGCAGAACAGAGTGTGGCTTTGACTTCGGCTGGGGGGGCTCTGGCTACACAAACACACCCTAGGCTTCCCTGCAATGGTTTAGCTCAATGTCACGGCACCGCTGCTCTTTCCCTGCCTTGGCTGGCTCCCTGAGCCACACCCCCACTAGCATCCGGGTCCACGGTGATCCCTTTTCCAGCCAAGGATGAAGGGCAGGTGACAGGATGATGCTTTGGTGTTTCCTGGGCACAGACATCATCCTTCCTTTATTCATTGCCTGGGACTCTTGGTTCGGCCCTATACATGCATATAATATGTAACATACATAACAAGGCATGACACACACACTCTATGGAAAACCCTTAGGAACAGCATAGAAAAGTGATTAAATGAATTTCGTGCATTCGCTCACCCCCAGGTTAAGAGATAGAATTCTCTAGGACATCACAAGCCCCCCCGACCCTCCCTGGAAGCAGGATTTCATCAGTTTCTCACCCACGCCACCTTCTACGGTAACCGTGACACTGAATTCCACATCAGGCTCCATGACACTTTATTGTCCGTGTTTCCAAGGAGTGCATTGCTTTGCTTTGCCTGTTTTTGCAGTTTAAATGAAATGGAGCAGGTCTTGCTGTTGGCCACCTGTTTTTGAGAACTTTCCTGTGATCTGCGTACCCCTGAAGGTCACTCGTTTTCCCTGCCCTGTGGTGTTTCATCTCAAAAATAAAACCACACTTCCCTTAGCTGTTTCACGGTTGATGGGTATTCCGGGAGCGTCCCAATTTGGGGGAGGTTTAGACCCATCTCCTGGTGCACATGCTGAGAACTTCATATGCTCAGGGACAGACTCACTGGCCCACAGAGAATGAGAGAGTTCAGCTTTTCCAGTAGCTTCAAACTGCTGCTCAAAGCGGCGCACCAGCTCCCGAAAGCGAGAAGCTGCAGTCATTCAGGCCAGGTTCCCCGTGGGGAGGACGGGCAGAGAGGAGCTGTCTTCCTCGCTTCCGTGGGGCCTGGGGCAGGCTGCCATGCCAGTCTCTACTTCCCCCAGGAGGGCAGTGGTGCCTGGCGGTGAGGACCCAGAGTTGTCCTCCTGGGAAGCTGTGGGACCTTGGTAGGGTCTGAGCCCAAGGGGCTAGTTGTCAATGGGGATCTGCCGTCTCTACCGTAAGTCATTGTGGGGTTAAGTGCAAACAGTCCCCGGATGGCAAGTACAGTGCCTGGCCCATCGAACACCCAAGACCCCAGCTCTAATTATTTCTTTTTCCCATGGATTCTTCCTCGCTCATCTGCTCTCCTTTTTGCCTCCCTCTCGCTACCTCTATTTCTGTGTGTGTGTTGGGCATATTTCCATACATGTCGTGTCCCAACTTCTCCCTGAAGAACAGGCGTCTGGATAGCCATCCAGGTAAAGCACCCTACCTCAGGCCATCATTTTTTCAAAGATTCCCTTTTTAAGTAATCTCTACACACAACGTGGGGCTTGAACCTACAACCCCAAGATCAAGAGGTTCATGTTCCAGCGACTGAGCCATCCAGGCGCCCTCAGGCCAACATGCACCAACCCCACCTCCTACTGTTGGACACGGAGTCTCATTCCAGTTGTTCTCAGTTATAAATAATGTGCAACCATTTCATACGGAAATGTATTTGTGACACAAACAACCTCTTCAAAGACTCTTAAAAATCTCCAGTCGTGCATTTGGACACCAATGTCAGTCATGGGCCATCGTCCCCGATGGCCATCACTGGTCTTGAACCTTAGGCATTACTGACTTTACAGTTAAACTCCCCCCCACCCCTAGTCCTTCCTCCCCCCCATCATGCTCTTCTAGGCAATGGGAGTGTGTTTGTGTGATTTCTTCTGTACAGCTGAGGATGTCTCTGAATTCTAGAGCAACATCTACCTTTCAGGCACAGATGGGGTCATTCCAAATTTCGCTTTTGTGAACCTGTCTGTGTTCTGTGTCGTTAACTCATGATCAGGAAATGTCCCCTCATTCTGCCACTGGAGCTGGGTGTTACCCCGGCTTTGTGGGCTGGGCTGAAGTTCCAAGGAGTATGGCCGTTAACCACATGCTACGTAAACTGTAAATCATGGTGTGGGGAGAGGCAGTGTGGAGGGCAGGGGGAAGCCAGTGGGTATGACAGCCACCCAGGGCCTGGTGCCACCCAGAGGGTCTCTGTACGTGACCCAGTTAAGGCCCCCATGTCCACTTCCTTGCTGGTTCCAGTAGGAGCTGCCCCTGCCTGCTCCCCTCGGTCCACACCAGGTTGGGGGGCACTCACGTGCCACACGGTGCAGCTGATGTGGGAACCTTGGCCTTCCCATGACGGCTTCCTGCACAGCAGACAGGTGGAGGGGGCTCAGGCAGCCACACCGTCTTCTCTCTCCCCTCCCCCGGACGCTGCCCAGGTGGTGTCTGGGCTGTGCTCCCGGACTTGTGCTTCACCTGCCAGCCAAGGGCCTGCAGCTGCATTGGCTCATTTCCCAATCTGTAAAATGGGAATCATCAGCCTCCCAGGATTGCTTCAAGGATTCCATGAGGCCAGGGAATGACAAACACCATCTGGTGTCATCATTTAACGAAGTCGGCTCTGCAGCCCCGGGGCACCAGCCCTACCTCTTCTGAGGCATCACGCTCCTAGGGCTCCTGCAGGCACGGGAGATAGTTGCCACTTTGCAGGTTCCAGCATCTAAAACCTCTTTATCTGGGAATCTTCTCTGTTATGAATCTGCGCTCACCTCCCACTATAGGAATGGAGTAGGAGATGCCAGAGACGGGTGTCCCAGGCCCCCTCGCAGCTGGGGGGCAGGCATGTGACTGGGGCTCACCTATCCCATGCACCTGCCTTGTTGGGAAGCCAGTGAGGTGACAGACCAGGGACAGGGGTGGAGGGGCAACATGGGGCACAGGGGGGGTCCCCAGCAGTGGAGGCAGTCATGGCAAACACTGTGGATTTAGTGGCCCCTCCCCTCAGAGACGCAGAGGTTTTGGACCACAGTTCCCGAGAGTAAGTGTGTTTTCAAAGGAACGGCATGGTGGCAGCAGTCTCACGTGGACCCAGAATGCACTTAGTCCGTCGGTCAGAATTTCAGGACCAGGGACAGCGCCCCCTGAGACCTTGGCGCCCTCTGGTGGCCCGCATGAGGAGCAGGACTAGACCTGAGCTCTTTCAGCTGATGAGCCACCGCCCAGAGACAGGACAGGGGCCAAGGAGGGAAGGAGAAAGCAAGGCGTAAGGAGAAATCGGAGGGAGTGCGTGGCAAAGGTCCCAACCATAGGCAGGAACAGTCACTCCAAATGTTCCCAACGGCTCACTTCATCTGAGAACATGAGTGGGGGAGGAGAGGGCCCAGATTTTGGTTTATGAAAACATGTACTCACACTCAACCGTGGAATCACTCAGATTCCACAATTATCAAGATTCTGCAGCATTGGCCCCGTCCCCTCCCTTTTCCCACAGGCTCATTTTCCTTTCTGGAGAATTTAAATGACGACCACCCCCCTTCACTTCAGCACGCTTATTTCTTGCACCAGCAGAACCATCATGTGCCTGAGGACATGAGGGTAACTCCTTCCCCAGCAGGGCTCCTGATCTAATATTGAGTGCCGCCTCCTGGTCTTTCCTTGCCCCTGACGCAATCCTGTACGTTTATGTGTGTGTCCAACCGGTCGTTCTGCCACCTGCAAAGTGCTCAGTGGTCTGGGACGAATGTATGGAACTCTAGCTCCTCCCAGTGGTCACAGGGCTCGACTCCACTTGACTCCCAAAGGCCACCCTCCACAGAGCAGGGAGACGGATCTGCACCACCTCCGCCCCCTCCAGCCTCATCCCTGCCCCCACTGCTGGGTCTCTGCTGCAGCCACGCCTGGCTCCTTCTTCATTTCTCCGGAACACGCCAAGGGCCTTTCATTCCCAGGCTTTACCCCGGCGGTGCCTTCTGCCTGGGATTCCCTTCCCTGCATCTTTCTTATTATGGATGGCCCTCCTCCTCCGAGAGGACTTCAATGGCCACGCTCCATCTGGAGCTGCCAGTCCCTGGATCCTCCTCCTCATTCCATCCTCTTCGTCATGCGTGTCAATGTTGGAACCCCTCTAATTGGTCGACTTGCTTACCACCTTGGCTGCCTCGCTCCCAGCAACTTCCCCAGGGCTGCAAGTGCGCCTCGCACACAGGGGGAGCCCTCTTCAGTGAATGCGCAAACCCATTCCGGCCCTTCCTGCGCTGGCCCCCAAGCCTGTTTCCCGCAGATCTCATCAGCAGGAGGAACAAATGACCCCCGAGACACATCTCGGTGAGCACGGGGTGGTGAAGAGTGAACTCTGGGTCCAGGTTTACGCGACCCAGTGCCCAGCTCTTCACGGCTATGGGATGCTGGGCCGGGGCCGAACCCGTCTGTCAAATGGGGTAGTCACGGCACCTGCTGACGACTATGGAGAGAACGAGCATGAGCTGGCATGGGAAGCATGCGGGATGGACCAGGGCTGCAGCAAGTCCCGTGTAACTGAACCTGTGTGTGCCTCAAGCCGACGTGACGGCCACCACTGCACCCAGGAGGCCAGGGACCCAGCCTCCCACTCAAGCCGTGCCATCTGGGAAAACCTCAGCTATTTCATCTGCAAGATGAAACTGATGATACCTGCGTCCTTCCTGCTGTATGGATGGACCACCAGGGTGGGAGGCAAGTGCCCTGGCCCAGGGGCTGGCTCGGTCCCCAGCTGGTCACCTAGCCTTTCTCTCTGGCCTCCATCCTTATCTGGAACAGGAGAGCAGAGGCGGTTTGCTGCACCATCCTGTAATTGGCTAATGAACTGGCTTTCGGGGATGACCTAGCTTCCCAGCACCCGATCGGCCACAGAGCAGGTGCTTGGTGAGGGGAGGCCATGACTAAAGCCGCCCTCTCAGCCCTTGAACCACTGAGCTGTGACATGCTCATTTCATAAGACATAGTTCCAGGGGGATTGAAGTTCCTGGTCTGTATGAAGCTGGCACCCAACGTCCACTGGGTGCTGGGGATCGGCCGCCTGCCCCGCGGCTCCCCGACCCGACCCGGCAGTCCAGCAGCTGGACACAGGCGTGCATACAGGGAGGGCGCCAGGAGGGCATCTAGAAGCCGCAGTGCACCCACGATCACTGGCCAAACCCCAGACGTGGGAAGAGGCCCAGGACAGACTGCTCACGGCCTCTGAAGGAAGCAAGCCGTCTGACACCTTGGGCTTGGGCTTCCGGCCCCAGGCCAGTGAGACACCTTCCCGTCTGCAGACCTTGGGCGAGGTGGCCCTGGAAAGCTGCTGCCACGACGGATGGATGTCTCAGATCGCCCTGCGTCATTGCTACCAGTGCCCGTTCTCACCCGGCGCAGCACCCCCGTGTTTCTGATCGGAATAGGACACCCTAGCCCCTAGGGACAGGGTGTGACCCCAACCGGGGTCTCCAATCTGGGCGTGTCGCTGGAGGTGGCAGCACAGCAGTCACCCCTGCCTTGTGGCCCATGTTCTTGCTGTAGGACAGCACCCACTTTCAAGGTGTGGCCTCGAGCCTGAAGCAGCCTGAAAAGCCATCTGCTCCTTACTTGCTGTTTGACCTCAGGCCGGTCACTTAACCTCTCTGTGCCTCGGTAAAATGCAGCAGCAAGAGCACCTCTCTGTAGCAGGCCGTGGGGATGAGAGCAGTTACCGAGGGGAAAGCCCTCGGGAGAGTGCCCCCCTGCCCCGTGCTCCCTGGTGGCAGCGTCTCCTGTCAGATACTTCCTGCCCCATCACCAGCAGATACCCACCGGGAGGGAGGGGGCAGGGCACCAGCAGCTCCAGGCATGTGTGGCCAGTGTGGTTACACGGGACCCCGTGCTCAGAAGGAGCCCGTGCTTGGGGTTCCCTGCTCTGTGGTCACAGGCTTGAAGTTCCTCGCTGTTTCCACATTGAATTTGTGTTTTGCAAGTGAATCCAGTGGAGCAACTGAGCATGCGCAGGGGACTGGGGGGGCCTCAGCTCTTGTGTGGTCCCAGCACCGGTCCTCCGGGTCCTGGGAGGCCTGCTACCCTGACCTGGGCACGGGGACCCCACCCTTCCTGCTCCACTTTGTCCTTTGTCCCGGTGTCCCTGGCAGGGCCCAGAGTGTGGGGTGGCAGCTGGGGGAGGTGCGGGAGACCAGCCCACGCACCCCAGTCGAAAGGTCCCTGAGTAGGGGGTTGGTGTCGGCACAATATCTATAAGAAAGAAGACAGACAACGTGAATGGTGGTAAAGCCACACTTTACTAAGAAAGTCAGCGTCTTTTATGCCATAGGGGATTACATTTTTTTTCTTTAATGATTACATAGTTTATGGTCCTTGAAAAAGTAAAAACATGTTCTGGGAAGGATCATTTTTTATCACAGAAGAGAGAACAGCCGTGAGAACAGAGGTAAAAAAACAGGAATGAGGGGGTCTGTCTCTCAAAGAATCTTCTCTTCTTCAAGGCCCTTTAGCAGCTATGTCTGGGCAAGACACTTATTATCCCAAAGAGTTAATTTTAGACAGAGGATTGTGTTTGGCCCCAACAGCAGGCAATGAGCTGGGAACAGAGATAATGTAAGGGAAAGCTGGCGTCACTCACTGACCCAAGTTGATTCAAAACTTAAAGGTATATGCCTTTTTGCTTTTGCAGAGCAACGAGAAAATCATAAGCAGAAGCCACGTGTGCGGCCCAGGAGGCCAAATGTTGTTTCACAGTCTTTCGACTTGTTCTGCAACTTCCCAAATAGTTCTCCTGCGCCCCGGAGGCAGTGCCCTCAACGTCTTTTGGCCTACTGGGCCCCAAGAGGGAGGGGAGCTGGAGGCATGGGTCTGGGTGTCCCAGGGTGGGGCCCGTCTCAGCCCAGCCGCCCTCAGCAGGCGGCACCCCAGCAGGCACCCAGCACCCTCAGCTGAGAGGCTGCGGCAGCCTGTGTGGGGCCGCCCGCTGGGCCCTGGACGCTGGGCAGCCGGGCCCAGGGAAGGGACAAGTGCCGAAGTCCAGCTCCAGCAGGTCCGGGGGTCCCTGAAGGATGGACAGTGTCGGCGAGAAAGATGGAGAGAGCCTCGAGTTTCTTCCTGGATCACCAGGCAGGCCTCTCCGCTCTGTCTGCTGTGGTGTCTTTTTTTATTGGTCAAGCGATAACATGACATCAGAAAATAGAAATTGTTCACAGTGACTAATTCTTAGTGCTAAGGTGCTTTAATCATCGAAAGTGCACAGAAACAAGTGTTACAGGAGTGTTTTTTTAGAACCGTCCCCTTCATTCTTGGTGTCAGTTCCCCAGATTAAGAAAGGAACAAACCCATCTTATTTTCTACAAGTTGGGTTTTTGCCAATAATTATGACTCTGTTTTTTAATCAATAAGTTACAACCAAATCATGCAATGTACTTACAGTGAAGTCGAGTAAATTTTATAACCAAGAGAATAACAGGATGTTTTTAGTAGAAAACCGGATAACATACACATTATGTAAGTTAGTAACATTAAAACTAAAACGTAAGTTCAGTTGTACACAGCTAGGCGAGGAGTTATTTTGTTTGGCTCAGTAACCACAAGAGAAAGAATGCTTGTTAACAAGTCGCTAGAGAAAGCCCTTTCTCTGATACAACGGGGGCCTGTGCGTTGGCCTTGGGCCTGGGTTTCCCACGTTCTTATCCATCCTCATAACTGAGGTCCGTACAAGGGAGGGTATCTGTAGAATGTGGGCCTTGGGAAGGGACCATGTTCTGTCCTTGTTTTCCAGTTCTTATCTCCAAATTAGGCTCCTTTTCTCCAGCCCAGACTGAATGCACCTCTTGTGTTTTTAACCCCTTCAAGTCTATGTTTCGGGTCTGCAAGGCTCATTAGAAGAGCCTTTTGGCAAACATCTATAGTGTGTTGATCTAAAATCTCGTATGCAGGGACAGGAAAATGTTTTCCTCATGGGGTGACTGTGTGGGGACCGTCGGTCTGATATGGAATGCCGTGAGGCCTAATTAATGACAACAGGCTTGTTTTCAACATGAGCAGCAGTGGCAGAAGGAGACGCCAGCTTCGCCTCTCGTGGCAGGAGCTGTGCAAATATTCGCCATTTCCTCGCTGTGACTGTGTCATCCAGCCCGGCTGAGGCCGGCTCCCAGCAGGGAGGGCTGGTGACTTCCCCAGTCAGGCCCGGACGCGTCAACCCCAGCTGGCAGGAGGGGCGCAGGGGCCTGGAGGGGCCGGGCGAGTCCACGCTTAGGCGCCCGGCTCCCTGTGGCCTACATGACACCAACTAGCAAAGAGAAGAGCAGGACTGGGGCGCCTGGGTGGCTCACGGGTTGCACGTCCGACTCTTGATTTCAACTCAGGGTCTGAGTTTAAGTCCCGTATCGGGCTCTGTGCTGATGGTACTGAACCTGCCTGGGATTCTCTCCCTCCCCCTCCCCCTCCCCCACCCACTCGTTCTCTCTCTCAATCTCTAAACAGATAAATAACTTGCAAGGAAGGAAAGAAGGAAGGAAGGAGGGAAGGAAGAAAAAGAAATAGCAGGACAGGCTGAAGTGAAGCCACAGAAGGAAGAAAAAGCTTTCTGTTGGCTGCTTCCAACCGCTCTCTGCCTACTGTTTGGACACAGGCTCCGCGATTTACACTGGGCGCCACGGACTATGCGGCTGGTCCTGCGTGGGATCTTCTTCTCCAACCCTTCCCGTGTTGGGTGGCCTCCTCCCAACATGGGTGTGTTCGGTATCTGTCACCCGCACACGCACGTGACCCACACACTTGGGTTCGGAGCCCAGGTCTCACTCCCAGGGCGATGACCTTGCACGACTCCTGGCCTGCGGGGAGCAGGACGCGGGGGCTCAGGGCGAGCAGGACAAGGCTCTCACGCTAGTCAGCCTGGCCCTTTTCGAGAGAGCCTAGAAGACTCTGGGCCAGTCATCGGTTTGTTCACGCACTCATTGTCCTGTGTCGACTAAGGGTGCTCTGCCCACATTCCACAGCGAACACTTACAACCTTCACCATCCCTCCTCCTCTCCCTCCTCCTCCTCCCATTCCTCTACTCTGTCCACGTCCCTGTAAGAGTCACCTTAAGGTGGCGACCGAGCGGCCATTTCTCTGGGGGCTCGAGGAGAACAGGTGCACAGACGACCTCCCTGCCCCTCACCTGCAGACCTGGCATGTCCCGCCCCATTTGGAAACAGCCAATCATGAAGCTCCAGCTTCCCATCACCCTGACAGAGGAGGCAACCTATCCATCCTGCCAAGTCCCTGAAATGCCCTTATTTGATAATCTGCCCTCCCAAGACCAAACCTGGAACCCCCTCACCCATAAAAAACCCCACCCATCGCCTACCAGGCGCGACTTCCCTGACTCCCCACTCCCCGGGTCATGGGACCTCGCCCGGGAACCGCAGATCCCAATAAAGGCTTTCTTGGCTCCATAACCTGGTCTCTTTCTTTCCTCTCATCTCTGCCTCCATCTATTAAATCTTACAGTCCCCATCCCCTTCCTTTCCCCCCTCCCCCTCCACTCCCCTCCCACCCCCTCCTCATCTCTTCCCTGCTCCTCTCTTCCCCCTCCCGCTAACCTTTGTCCACCTCCTTCCCAGTTCCCTTCCTTCCAAGTCCCCCTCCTCCCCAGCCCCCCTCCTCCCCAGGGTCCCTCCTCCCCAGAGCCCCTCCTCCCCAGTCCCCCTCCTCCCAGGGCCCCTCCTTCACTCCTGTGGCCTCAGAGAGGCAGCCCAGGAGCATGGCCCGGAGCCAGAACAAGGAGGGGGTGCAGGTGCGGGGCGCAGGCGCAGGTGGTGCGCAGGGTGTAGAGGAGGGGAGCGGGGAGCAGATGGCCAGCATGGGTGGTGTTATTGTAATTTGTAATTTTGTGTAATTGTAATGGGATTGTTTTCTTAATTTCTCTTTCTGCTGCTTCATTATTAGCTCACAGAAATGCAACAGATTTCTGAACATTGATTTTGTGTCCTGCAACCTTACTGAGTTCATTGATCTGTCCTACTGGTTTTGTGGGAGAGTTTTTAGGGTGTTCTATATATAGTATCGTGTCATCTGCAAATATAGTTTGCTCATTTTGATTGCCCTTTGGCAGTGGTTCTCAAATTTGAGCAAGCATCAGAATAACCTTGAAAACTTGTTAAAACACATATTGCTGGGGCCACCTTAGAGTTTCTGATTTATTTGGTATGAGCGAGGACCTAATAATCTGTGTTTCTAACAGCTTCCCAAGTGACGCTGGTGTTACTGGTCCTGGGACCCCCCTTGGAGACCCACTGTACTCTGTATTTTCCATCAGTGTAACGCTGGACTGTATGGGAAGAGCAGGCTTAGGTTTGTAAGAAACGGCCACACTTGCACAGCAACTGTGCACCACCTTGCACTCACCCTAGTGATGAATGCAGCTCCCGTTTTTCCACAGCCTCACTAGCATTTGGTGGCGTCAGTTTTCTGGATGTGGCCTTTTTAACAAAGATATAGTGGGATCTCACTGTGGTTGGAGCCATTTTTACTCAAAAGAAAAACTTATGAGCAAGCTGCCTCTGATATACTGAGGAAGCCCAAAAGTTGGCATTTAAAATTTTTTTTAAGTTTTTATTTATTTTTGAGAGAGAGAGAGAGACAGCATGAGCAGGGGAGGGTCAGCGAGGCTCCAGGCTCTGAGCTGTCAGCACAGAACCCGACACGGGGCTTGAATCGACGAACTGCGAGATCATGACCTGAGCCAAAACCGGACACTTAACTGACTGAGCTACTCGGGCACCCCAAAAAGTTGTAATTTTAATAAAGCAACTGTAACCGCTTTTTTTTAAACCCCCAGATGGTGTTCTGACAGAGCCAAAAAATGGAACCGACCATCAAGGTTAAGGGCAGCACAGACACCGAGTTTATTAGGGAGAGAAAGAAAAGAAAAAGCCTCTTGGGGGAGGAGGCTCCTCAAGGCGGAGGACAGTAAGGCCTCTGAGAGGAAGGCTCATGGCCGGCCCTTGTGAGGGGGAGGAAGGGGCCAGCTGCTGAGCCAGGACACCTTTCGGCCTTTTGTTCCAGGGAGTGGGTATTTCAGAAGGTCCAGTACTTTCTGCTCCGTTGTTGTGAACAAGTTGTTGTTATCCCTGTCTACCCAAGGTCAGTCTGTCTTCTGTCTCACAACCAAAACATAAAGAACCTGAGAAAAGTCTAAGACTGTAAGGACTTTACATATGTGTATGCTCGGTATTAACAGAACTTTTTTTTTTACGTTGATTTATTTTTTGATAGAGTGAGAGAGAAATGAGAGAGGAGCCACAGGATCTGAAGCAGGCTCCAAGCAAGCATTCAGCACAGAGCCCTATGCGGGGCTTGAACCCACCAACCCTGGGCTCATGACCTGAGCTGAAGTCAGCTGCTTAACCGACCGAGCCACTGAAGCGCCCCTTGCTAGAACATTTTTATGACTGCTTTATCTCTTCATTCTTCACTCCGCCATATTCCAAACTAGGATTTGTACCCATTTAATGGACAGGAAAACAGAAGCCCAAGGCGAGGCCCTCGGGCAAGCTGGATTCCTACGTTTTTCACTGCTGTTCTGAGACTGGGCCAACAGACTAGGAAATCAACTGATCTTCGCTTGCAATTCTGTGTTTAGCAAATGTGGACGCCAGTTTGCTAATGTGTGCCGAGCTCTGCCCAGGGCTTCAGGGACACAGAGCTGAACAAGAAGAAAACCCCCGGCCCCGTCCCCCGACACAGGGCCTTCAACCGATCAGGTGTTTGGACTCAACAAAACCGTCTGAATCCACCGAGCTTTCGGTCTGCTGGGACCTCAGGAAGACCCAGAACAGGCCTTGGACCCTAGAGTGGGGGAAGGGGGGCTCGGCCTTGGGAAAAGACACCCAGATATTTAGATATTTCTGAAGAACGAAAACCACACTTTCAGACAGCTGACCGCGGTCCGACTGCCCTACCAAAGAGGAGGCGGCTCCCTACAGTCGGTCTGGGGGTGTTCGTTTAGTGCAGGAAGATCGCGTTTATAACCCAAAAACACGCAACTCAGGGCTCCAGGAGGCCTCCAACAGGAGGGTACACCCGGAAGAGCTCACCCCAAAACAGGCGGTGCGGAAGGGCGCCGCACAGGCGAGGAAGGGGGAAGGGGAAACGGGGCTGAGAGTGAGGACGTGCGTGCGCGCGCTCGCAGCCGCGGCGGGGTGGTTGCTCCGCCCCCCCCCCCGTTGACGTGCGCGCGGCCGCGCCTCGTTGGACGAGAGGCGTGGCCGTAAAGAGGCACCGCCGTGTCGCGAAAGGGGCCGCAACGCTCGGGGCGCTGGTTGACGGCTGGGACTCCATTTTGTTCGCGGCTTCTCTGCTCGTAAGTCGCTCGTCTCCGTGGCTTCTGGGCGGCGAAAAGTTTTAAAAGGGTAAAAGTTTGGAAGCGTCTTCGGGAACGCTGCGGGTAAGCCTAGCGAGTCTCCATTTTCTCTCCGCAGCCGACGTCGATAGCGCGGTTCCGGAGAGGCGGGGAGGATGCGGCCCTTGGACGTCGTCGAGCTGGCGGAGCCGGAGGAGGTGGAGGTGCTGGAGCCCGAGGAGGACTTCGAGCAGTTCCTGCTGCCCGTCATCCACGAGATGCGGGAGGACATCGCGGCGCTGACCCGCGAGCGCGGCCGCGCGCACGTGCGGAACCGGAGCAAGCTGTGGGAGATGGACCATATGCTCGTCCAGATCAAGACGCAGGTGGAGGCCTCGGAGGAGAGCGCCCTGAACCATCTCCAGAATCCCGACGACGGGGTCGAGGGCAGGGGGACCACACGGTGCGAGAAGGCGGAGGAGAAGGCCAAGGAGATCGCGAAGATGGCAGAGATGCTGGTGGAGCTGGTGCGGCGGATAGAGAGAAGCGAATCGTCGTGAAGGAGGGCGGGCGGTAAGGCCGGGGGCCCGCGGGGCCCGAGGCGGGGCCAGGTCGTCGCCAGACCCTCGGTTAATCTCCCGACGAGACGCGTTTCATGAGGGTCCGCGTGGGGTGGAAGTTGGGGGCCGCAGAAATACCAGCGCGCTCAGTTCTTACCCCGGGCGAGCGTAGCGATCTTTGAAAAACCCTCTGCGTTGCCAACTGGGAAGAGCTAGGTCTGGGATGTGTTTGGTTGAAGCCCAAAGGCGCGGTCAGGAGGGTAATTGCAGAACCATAATCACGCTGGCCTGGAAGGAAACAGGGTCACAGCAGGGCGGGCCCCCCACCCCCCAGCACGGCAGAAGGAGAGCGGATTATCGAGGGAAGGCCGTTACGGCACGAGTTCAGATTTTGCCAGAAGCCTGGAGTGGGTCGGGGGGCCTGGAGAAGAGCTGGCGTCCTGCCCGGTTCACCGTGCCGCGGGCTTTGGTTTGTTTTTCCTTAGGAAGCAACATTTTAGTGACGACTCTCTCCCACTGCGTTCTAGGTTTGCAGCCAAGGGATTCTGGTCAACTGATGGAGATTGGCGGACGTCCTTGGGAAGCTGAAACCGGAGAGCCTTTTGTTTTCTCTCTCTCTGTCTCTCTCTCGTTTTTTTTTCCCCTCCTCTGTCTACACTCTGTCCTGACTTACACTACGTTTCTGCAATGGTCTGCGGTTGATGACCTCAATATACGTTTTGACTGTTCAGTGTTTTTGTTTGGGAATGTAACTTTGACCTGGAAGATGCTCTCACACGAGAATTGGGGCCTAGATTGTAAGCTGGTGCAGCAGTCACGTTTGTGCCTGGGCTTTGGTTATTTCCAACTTGTGAGGTGCTCTGCACTTTCTTGCGTGACTTGAAAGCTCCCGGGAACTTTGAGTCTGTGTCGTGTGAGACGCAAGCCTTGGAGTTTCCCAGCTCTGGAGATGCCGAAGGCGCTGCGTTGTTCCCAGAAGAGGACTTCCTATGGGAACCGCTGCAGAAGCTCAAGGAGGGACCAGACTTGGACGGAATGTGAATGGGGCTGATCTGGCTAGGACTGGATGAATGAGACGACGGGGTGGAGGAGGGTGCTGTTTGTATTTGGGGACTTTAATTTCTGTGTGAGACCAAAGGAGAAGAGATGTATTTTGTTCAAAATTTAAATTTTACGTGGCACGCTGTGGGATGTAACCTGTCTGGTCAGCCTGTTTGGACAACCCGACTCCGCCTTGTTTGACGAGGAACCTAGACTAGACAAGATCTTGGCATTCTGTGCAAGCTGTGTAATGCCCTGGTGCATCTCAGGGGATTCTGGGTAGGATATGGAAGAGATACCTGCAGAGGCTCTTGAGGGGCCAGAAGGGAGAGGAGGACTGTCTGCATCGGACCCTACACTGGACAGGGACTGGGTATTTTTGAAGTTCGTAAGTTGTCCTGCTATTTGTTCATTTGATTAGCAGACCTGACAGGCATTTGAGGTCAAAACCCTACCATGTGTAATAAAAAGGAAAAAAAAAAAGTGACCATGTTAATAAAAGTATTCATTTGCTTGAAAAGACGAAAGACCTGATCGGGTTATTGACTAAGAAATGTTATTTTTTCTCCAAATGACATCTTTTCCTTTGTCATCGTTGCCAAATGGAGAACGACTTTCCTAAGCCTCTGATCACGGGGAAGAAGTAGCGCCTCCGGCTGCTCCAGGAACTGGTGGAGGGACGGGCGGTCTCGGTTCTTAGTGTAGGAAGGAGCCTCTCAAAGCCCTGTGGTCCCGGCCGCTGCCTTCAGACAGCGAGGCTGAATATTTTCAGGCTTCTAGCCTGGAAAACTGGAGCGTAATTGTGCTCTAGGCCTTGCATCAGGAATATTCTGGTAAGGCGTTCATTCAAATGGGCCACACCAGCCCCTCCCAGCCCCTTCAGAAGCGAAGGGCTTCCTCCCCAGTTGCTGGAACTGTTGCTCACAGCCCTCAGGTGCTCAGTCCTTTTGAAAACTGCCTCTGCCTCAGAGAACTGCCTTCGCCAAGGCCAGGCCCCCGCTCCCGGGCGGCCCATATCCAGTGACTCCCGGGGCCGCTGAGGGCTCTTCCCCTGAGGCCATCTCTCAGCTCCCTGTGGCTCTGCTCAGGCATTTGCCAGGACTGCCTCCCGGCCCCACTGCTCTGCCTGGTCTTCATGGGCCTTCCCTTCCACAGGAACCAACCTCTAATAAATTTCACAGGCAATATAATTTTCATCTTGGAGTCGGCTTCCGCGGAAGCCCAGTGGATGAATGTAAAACAATAGGAATCCACGAGTTGCAAGGCTCCGGGTCATGTCTCTGGGACAGTTAGGAAACATTTCAAAGCAAATAGCATGGCCTTGAAAGAGGAAAACAGCTTCCAAGGACAGGAAGAGAATGAGGGGCATCTCCGGCTCGGGGAACAGTGGGAAAAACCCCTGGAAGTTCCAAATTTTCTCTATAGGTTTCAATAGTAAGAAGTGGGTAGGATGGAATTATGAACCAAGAAACCGCCACCACCAAAAAGTGAAATTTGCTAAAACTAGGACATTAATAATGGGTACCCTACAACGAACTAGCTTCCAGACTTTCCTGATTTCACCAGTTACTAGTCTAATGCCTGTTTTCCTGTTTCAGGGGTGCCGCACTGCGTTTGGTTCATTTTTTTTTTTTTAAGAGACCGGAAGAGCGCGGGCAGGGGAGGGTCAGAGAGAGAGGGAGACACAGAACCGGAAGCCGGCTCCAGGCTCTGAGCTAGCGGTCAGCACAGAGCCCAACGCGGGGCTCGAACCCACAAATGTGAGATCATGACCTGAGCTGAAGTCAGACCCTTAACCGACTAAGCCACCCAGGCGCCCCAACATTTGGTTAATTTTAAAATGAGTAATAAAATGGCACAAAATTCAAAAGAAAAATGACCCACTCTCCCCCTCTTCCCAGGTGCCATCTAGGAAGACAACGGCTTACCAGTATCTTGTATGCCCATCCAGATATGCATGTTTGAATGTGTACGTAATATAACTCTCCCCAATGCTGGCGAGTTTGGAGGGTTTTTTGTTTTTACGTAGATGGTAGCACACTGTACATGTCCTCTGCTTTTTCCGCCTAAAGCTGTGGTTAGAGGGTCTTAGCCTACTAAACATCTAGCTATGCGTTCTTTCTTTAAGTGGCTACATGGTGTTCTCTGCTTATTGTCCTATGAGCTGTGAAGTAGTCAGAGATGATTACTTAAAGGTTTGCAAAGTCTTGCCGCCACTAATTCCAGAGTCCCCAGCTGCTGAAGTCTGTCCCGGATCGCTAGCGGTCGGAGGAGCAGTCAAATCTCTTGTACTTTCTAAGCAAAGAGTGTTCCAAGGAACCTTTCTGAGGGGCAGTCTTCTGAGACCGCACAACCGCATCACTGCGTACGGCCGCGGCGGCCAGGATCTTTGATTACAGATCTGGATGTCCTCTACCAGCCCCAGGCGCTCTGTCCCTTTGGGCTGTCCTTCCGCGTTGCGGTCACGGACGGCTGTGCAGAGAGGGCCGCTGGGGGTGGTGGCCAGGTTCCCTCCATTGCACAGACTCCCTGAAGCTGGGGCCTGTCTTAGCTCAGGTGCTTGAGGTGTGACAAAATGCGACCACAGACAGAGGCATGTGGACTGTGGGGGCATGGAGGTCAGGAGAGACCCCTGAGAAGACACAGACGAGGCGGTATGTAACTGATGAGACATGGGGGCAACGTAGGGGCCCCTGGGCGGCTCAGCTGGTTAAGTGTCAGACTCTTGATCTCAGCTCAGGTATTGATCTCGGGCTCGTGAGTTCGAGGCTTGCGTTGGGCTCCACACTGGGCGGTGCGAAGCCTACCTAACAAGGAGAGAAAAAAGTGGAGGCAAAGTGTGTAAAATGTTCACAATCTGCTGGTCTCACACTTGGTAAGAGTCAGGCTGGGAAGACCCCCAAATGGCCCTGCAGAGGCCACTGTATCCAGATGCTTCATCAGCTGACATGACCCCTGGGAAGAAAGCAAATTTAATCGTAATGACATGGAAAGACCGACAGTAGCCCAGGATGCAATCAACACTCGGGTGGGCGTCCACACAAGTGACTCCGGGGCCCGGCTCCGCTGGGAGAGCTGTGACTCTTCACTTCGGCCTCGTGCGTTCAGGCCTCACGTCGGGTGCAGAGCTTACTTTAAAAATAAAGTGGAAAGCGACTTGTTTTTATTTTTTTTTATTTTTTTTATGTTTTTATCTATTTTTGATACAGAGAGAGACAGAGCATGAGAGGGGGAGGGGCAGAGAGAGAAGGAGACACAGAACTGGAAGCAGGCTCCCGGCTCTGAGCTGTCAGCACAGAGCCTGATGCGGGGCTCGAACCCACGAACGTGAGATCTGACCTGAGCCGAAGCCGGAGGCTTAACCGACTGAGCCACCCAGGCGCCCCAAGTGACTTGTTTTTAAATGGCTCCCAAGTGAAGGGAGGATGCTCCAAAGAGTTCTTCACATTGCTGAAAAGTAAGACCCTGGAGTCCAGGCGACCACGGGACAGAAAGGCGGGGAAACAGGAGATCTGGCTCCCAGGCAATCCGCTCCTGCTCTCTGTGGGATCGTGGGCAGGCCTGAGGTGATTTCCAGCACTGGCATTCTGTGTGGCCTCTAGGACTAAAGGTCTCTGGCACAGAACGCTGTAGTGCTATTCCCTAGTGCTATTCACCAAGTACACTCCGAGTCTCCACCTTCCAGGCACCCAGTAGAACTGGACTGGGGGCACCTGGGGGGCTCAGTCAGTTAAGCGTCCGGCTTCGGCTCAGATCATGATCTCACTCACAGTTCGTGGGTTCGAGCCCCACATCAGGCTCTGTGCTGACAGCTCAGACCCTGGAGCCTGTCTTCAGGTTCTGTGTCTCTCTCTCTCTCCAACCCTCCCCTGCTCATGCTGTCTCTCTCTCTCAAAAATAAATAAGACATTTAAAAAAATTTTGTTTTTAAAAAGAGCTGGACTTCCCAGCCCTCTTGTGTGGGGGGAGGGAGGGAGGAAGCGGGAGAGTGAGGAGACCAATCCAGGTCGATGCGCTGTGAGGAAAGCGCACATCTCTAATCCTAGCCTGACCCTCCAACAAAGACCCCGCCCCCCAGGGTCCTCTCTGGGACCAGGACCAGGACCAGCAGCATTCACGATGGCGGTTGACCAGCCGCCCACGTTCCTTCGGTAAGTGTGGTTTCCTGCCGACAGGTGATGAACATGCAGCACAGAGAAGGAAAACCAAGTTGTTCTAAGCGCTGAGATTCAGGGAGTGTTAAAGTGACACGACCTACGCTAACCGACAGCTCTTCTCGCCTGTGTCTTAATGAAGGGGCGTCCTTCCTTCTTCCTAGGCCTCCATCCCATCGGCCTCTATCCCCACTTGCTCAGGGCATTCACTGTCCAAACGACAATCTTCTCCGTCACTCATTCTTTTGTGGCCGTCAGTTTGTTCTGCTCTCAACTCCAAGATGCAAAAGTCCCAGATTTGAGTCCCTGGTCCTGGGACCCTCCCCCTTCCCGGGAGCGGGTAACCATGGAGTGGTCGGAGTTTCCACCATCTTCCAAAGACAAACGCAGATTTGTCGCCTGGTTGACACTGGCCAGATAAACAAATCCATCTGCTTTCGGGCTGCTCTGAGCGAGAGCTTCCCCCGGTCAGTTCCGTTTCCCCTTCTCTGATCCCCGTAATTCTCCGCAGCTCCTTTCTCCAGTCTCTATCCCATCCCTCCTTCCTTCAAACTCCATGATTCACAGAATCCTCCATTCCATTACTCCCAAACTCACCCATATTATTCTTTGCCTCTTTGAAGGATATTTCTTTACCACCAGCAGCGACTAGACTCCGCCAAGCACTGGGCTTTCCTGCAGCCCCTGGTGATGCTTTCTAGCCGCACACAGCTGATCAGGGGCTGCATTTTCCATCCTGAGCTAATACACGGCCGGAAGGAAACAAAGAGTAGAAGACCAGGGTTCTGACAAGGACGTTGTTAGAGCAGCGGACGTAAACACTGAAGGGATAAGCGGGGAAATGCAGGGCAGGAGAAAGTCACTAATAATGTGAACTGAGAGGTCAGTGAGGTTAAAAAAAAAAGGTGTTGGAGACTATGGCACACATGTCACCCAGGAGGGGGGGGACATGGCCAGAAAGGAGGAGGGCTGGGCAAGGATCGAGCAGGTTTGGGGCGATACCAAGCCCCAAGGCACCCCTGGGAGTGAGCGGCCAAGGAACATCAAGGAGCCCAGCAGATGTGCGGAGGGCGTGGGGGCCCAGGTGCGGGTGGGACGGAACTCCTCCAGGATGCCAGGGTATGAGGTGGCACGGAAAGCCAGGAGCGGGGTGCCACAGTGTGCAATGAACGAGGGGCCGGAGGATGAGAACAGGGGGAGGCACAGAGGGCGGCAGATGAGCGGCGAGCGCTCTAAAGGAACGCCGCCTTAGACAAGAGGAAGGGCGAAGAGCGCCGTGACCATGACCGGAGGAGGAGGCCAGCCCCAGCTCCTGATGGGGGCGGGAGAGGGGTGAGCAGCCATCCCTTCACGGCCTGAGGACCACGCGGCACAGTTCTCTGGGGACAGGCCGCCCAACGGGCAAGGAGGGGTGGAGGGCAGGGAGCCAGGCAATGGCTCACCAGGTCCTACAGGCCCAGAAGAGTGTCTGAGGTGGAGAGCATTATGGGAAACTTGTCCCAAGACTAGCGCCCTACGCCGATTTCTACGTGGTTCATCAATGGAACAGATGGGGTGAGGAGCACAGTCAATTTAAACATTTTTTTTAAAGTAATCTCTCCGGGCGCCTGGGTGGCTCAGTCGGTTAAGCATCCGGCTTCGGCTCAGGTCATGATCTCGCAGTTTGTGGGTTCAAGCCCCGTACCAGGCTCTTTGCTGTCAGCTAGCTCAGAGCCTGGATCCTGCTTCACATTCTGTGTCCCCCTTTCTCTCTGACCCTCCTCTGCTTGTGCTCTCAAACATAAGAAACATTAAAAAAAAATTTTAAGTAATGTGGGGCTGAAATTTACAACCCCGGGATTAAGAGTCGAACGCTTTACTGTCGGAGCCAGCCAGGTGCGCCCGGCATGGTAATTTAGTCCTGAGTGCAGGCTGAGGGCGATGGCCATGGCCCTGGCACGACCACCACGGCAGAACCAAAGAAGTGGCAGCCCGAGGGTATGAAGTCTGCTTCCTCCAGCAGGTTCTTTGAAGGAGATGTGAGGGGCCACCACGAACTGGTCATCTGGGGCTGAAAATGGCAGGATTTCTGCATCCCAACCTGAAAGAGGTTTTTGTTTTTTTGAGACAGAGACAGAGCATGAGCGGGGGAGGGGCAGACAGACAGGGAGACCCAGAATCCGAAGCAGGCTGCAGGCTCTGAGCTGTCAGCACAGAACCCTACGCGGGGCTCGAACCCACGAACTGCTAGTTCATGACTGAGCTGAAGTCGGAGCTTTAATCGACTGAGCCACCAAGGTGTCCCTGAAAGAGTTTTAAGAGATGGTTCCACGAGCAGAGTGGCGCAGCGGAAGCGTGCTAGGCCCATAACCCAGAGAAGAGATGGTTCCAGGGGCGCCTGGCTGGCTCAGCAGGTTGGCCATGAGACTCTTGATCTTGGGGTCCTGAGGTCAAGCCCCACATTGGGCATAGAGCTTACTTTAAATATATGTATGTGTATTATATGTGTATATATATATGTGTGTGTGTGTGTGTGTGTGTGTATACACCCCTGGGTGTCTCAGTCATTGAGCATCTGGCTCTCGGTGTCGGCTCAGGTCCTGATCTAACAGTTTGTGAGTTCGAGCCCTGCATTGGGCTCTGTGCTGACAGTGCAGAGTCGGCTTGGAGTTCTCTCTCTCTTCCTCTCTCTCTGCCCCTCCCCTGCTCACACTCTCTTTCTCTCTCACAATAAATAAAACTTAAGTATTATATATATGTATAAATTAAAAATTTTTTAAAGACAAACGTTGTTCCAGAGGAAGCCATCTTAGAGAAGAGCCAAGCCTGAGGCCCAAAGGTCTTTCTCCAGCACGTTCTCTAAAGGTTCTTCCCCAGATAGCAGGTGCCGGTCAGGCAGCGAAGACCAGTTTACCCCTGTCACCTTCTTATCATCAAAGCCACTGGCTCCACATGGGCACCACTGAGTCGAGAGACTAGAGAAAGGACAGAGCACAGAGACCCGTTGACAAAAACTAGTCTTCACCAGATTCACTGATGTAATTACAGGCACGGGGGAACTGAGTGCAAGTAAACAGATGGGAACCATCTTGGGGTTTTGAAGAAATTATATTGGCAAAGAAATGCCAAGCAGGGAGTGCTGGATCCGTGGTTGTTCAACCCTGCAGGAATTCCTGAGCCCAGCACCTGCAGCAGCAGGAAATGGGCTGGGAAGCTGCCCTCCCCCACAGGCTGCGTACTCGCAAGGAAGCGGCTCCCCAAGTCTGGCACGGACACGCTGTGCGCTGCCCTTGGGGAGGCTGGAGGCCGGCAGCCGGCTTCCCCCAGGGAGTTCTCCAGCCAGAGGAGCACACATGAAAGGCACGATCCTCTTGCAGCTCAGGGTCACGGGCTCTGTGCCACCACCTCTGCTCTGGTCTGTGCACAAGCAGCAACCCCGGTCCACAGTCCGAGAGAGTAATCCAGTCCAGTCACCTCTGCCCAACAGTCAATCTTACGTTTTAGAAACAAACTGACTGATGGGACAGGAAAAGAAACATTTGAGGAAGACAACTGCTCAGACAGATGAGAAGTGCCAGAAATGCCCCACAGTTACCTCCTGTTGTTACAATGTTAAACTCCCCCTCTGGATGTGCATCCCAAACCCTAATAGGGAGTCAGGCTCTGGAGATTATTCTTCTCAATCTTCTTATTTGTACAAGTCAAGACGACCTTGTGAGACAAATCCCCCAGGATCATCTCTGTAACTCAAAAGTCACCAAGGGGCAGAACCAATGAGGAGAGAAGTAGCAAAACAGTGGTGGGCGTGGTTTTTAAACTGCCACAGCTCTGACCGTTACGTTCAAATGAAAGGGTTTTTTTTAATTTTTAATGTTTTTTTTTTTTTGAGAGACAGAGACAGCGCGAGGAGGGGAGGATCAGAGAGAGAGAGAGGGAGACACAGAATCTGAAGCAGGCTCCAGGTTCTGAGCTCGCTGTCGGCACAGAGCCTGACGCAGGGCTCGAACCCACAAACCATGACATCATGACCTGAGCTGAAGCCGGATGCTTAACCGACTGAGGCACCCAGGTGCCCCAAATGATAGGTTTTTTTAAGTTTATTTACTTATTTTGAGAGAGAGAGAGAGAGAGAGAGAGTATAGCCCAAGGAAGAACAGAGAAAGAGAATCCCAAGCAGGCTCTGAGCTGTAGGTACAGAGCTGGACACAGGGCTCAAACTTCTCAACTGTGAGATCATGCATGACCTAAGCCAAAATCAAGAGTTGGACGCTTAACCAACGGAGCCCCCAGACGCCCCTCTATGATGTTTCTTAAACATCACAGATTTGAAAGAATTAGAAAAATTGTCAGTAGTAGAGCTTACCAAGGTTTCTAGAAACAAAATCAATATATGAAAGTCAGTAATGTTTCTATGCACCAGGAAGAGAAAATACATTTTCTCAAAGGTGTCATTTGGTCCACACGTAGATAAATGGATAAAGACGATGTGGCATGCCTATACAATGGACCATTACTCAGCCACAAAAAAGAATGAAATCTTGCCATTTGCAACAACGTGTATTATGCTAAGCAAAATAAGTCAGCCAGAGAAAGACAAATACCAGTTGATTTCACTCATATGTGGAACTGAAGAAACAAAACAAAATGAACGAAAAGGAAAAAGGGTCAAAAACCAGACTGGCCACTCTAGAGAACAAACCAGGAGCTGCCGGAGGGCGTGTGGGCAGGATCACATTACGGATAACGTGAAGGGGATCCATGAGCACACGAACCGTGATGGGCACCGAGTCATGTACACAATTGTTGAATCGCTGTATTGTACACCCGAAGCTAATACAGCACTGTGTTATTTATACTGGAATTTAAAAAAGTAAATAAATAAAAACTAAACCCAACTACCTCTGGAGTGCCTGGATGGCTCAGTCGGTTAAGCCTCCAACTCTTGATTTTGGTTCAGGTCATGATCTCGCAGTTCATGAGACCCAGTCCCGTGCTAGGATTCTCTCTCTCTGTCTCTGCCCCTCCCTCCTCCATCTCTAAATAAATAAGTAAACTACCTCTCAAAAAGTAATAAAATTTGTAATAGGATCAGAACTTTTTAATGGTGTATTATTTTCTTAGGATATTGTAGTTGCCACCAACTGGCCTAAAGCAGTAGAAATCCATTCTCTCAGTTCAAGAGGACAGAAATCAGAAATGAAGGTTCTGGCAGGGCCACGCTCCCGCGGAAGTCTCTGGGAGGGAATCCGTCCTTGTCTCGTCCAGCTTCTGGTGATTGTTGGCAAGCCTTGGTGTTCCTTGGATCAGTTCAGTCCCTGTCCCCGCTGTCACACAGCCATCTTCCCTGTGTCTCTGTGTCCTCACGTGGCCTCACGTGGCCTTCGTGTAAGGATACCTGTATTGGATTTAGGGCCCGCCCTAATCCAGTATGGCTCGTTTTAACGAATTACAGTTACAAAGACCCTATTTTTCAAGAAGATCACACTGAGGGACAGAGTTTGAAGAGTGAGACACAATTCAAGCCAGTACAAACGCAACTAGGAGACGTTTAACAAAACATACGGAAAGTCAATCTGCCTAAAATTAGAAAACTGTATGGAAATGCATTACAGAACAACTAAACGGATGGACAGAACTGGCATTCTAATTCTTTTCCAGATTGGCCCGTTGCGGCAAAGAAATCTCATCAGGTGGGCCTGGTTGTTGTGGTTCCACGACTTCAAAGTCAGAGCGAGCAGAAAAGCCGGGCTGTTCCTGAAGAGGCGGGAGCGGGGGGGGCGGTTATCGGGCTTAACCGGACATCAGCTCTTACTCTGCAGCTTAATTACTCCAAAGTCATTAAGTCACTGGAGTAAACGGCCAGCGATGGAGCCTAATGAACAGAAGGCAGACTGAGCGGCTAAGAGATTTAACACCTGACAGTCGTTACATTGTAGACCAGAGGAAATGGAGAAATCCTCAGTGAGCAGAGACCAGATAACTGGGCACACCCGTGGGGAAAACTGCACTTAGATTCCCGCCTCAAGCCTCCTTTCTGGGTAGATTGCCCACAACCATGAAAAAACAAACATTAAAGCTTTTAGAAGAGACTATAAAGGAAAAATGTTATGACCTCAGGATAGAATTTCTTAAAATAAAACAGGGGGAGGGGAGGATGGAGAAGCATAAAAGAAAACCTTGATATTTTGTCTTCATCAAAACAAAACTATTAACTTGTACAAGAATGTTTGGAGCAGCGTTACTCATAATAGCCAAAGGGTAGAGACGCCCCCGTGGCCACCAATCGGAGACACATACATTGTGGCCTATCCATGAACTGTGATTCAGCCCTAACAAGGACTCGAGGGCTGATACGTGCTACAGTGTGGATGAAGCTTGAAAATATTACACAAAGTGAAAAAACCCAGACACAAAAGGCCACATATTGTAGGAGTCTTCTTTAAAATTTTTTTAAGTTTATTTATTATTTTTTTTAGAAATCTGTACACCAACATGGAGCTCTGACTCGTAACCCTGAGATTAAGAATCGCGTGCTCTTCCCACTGAGCCAGCCGAGTGCCGCTGTATGATTTCTTTTACTTATTTTAACGTTCGTGGGTTCGAGCCCCACGTCGGGCTCTGCGCTGACAGCTCGGAGACTGGAGCCTGCTTCAGATTCTGTGAATCTCTCTCTTCTCCTCCCCCAATTATGCCCTCTCTGTCTCTCAAAAAATAAATGAACATTAAAAATTTTTTTAAGTTTTAAAACTAGAGAAAGCTGGCGATAGTATAACACTGTGAACACACGAAATATCACTGAAGTGTACACTTTATGGTGATTTAATTGTATATTCCATGACCTTCATCTCAAATTGTTTTAAAGACTAGAGCATTCATGGGCGCCTGGGTTGTTCAGTCGGTTAAACGTCCAGCTTCAGCTCAGCTGAAGAAGTGGAAATAAATGCAGTGTCTAATGGGAATGGAATTTCAGTTTGGGAAAGGTGAAAAAGTTCTGGAAATGGAAGTTGGTGATGATTGCACAACATTGTGAATGTGCTTAATGCCACCGAATTGTAGGTTTTTAAGTGGTTAAAATGGTAACTTTCATGTTATGCATATTTCACCATAATTTAAAATATTTTAAAAATGTTTACTTATTTTGAGAGAGAAAGCATGTGAGCAGGAGAGTTGTGGGGTTGGTGGGGACAGAGGAAAGAGAATCCCAAGCAGGCTCCACGCTGCCCGTTCAGAGACGGACACAGGGCTTGATCCCACAACCCTGGGATCATGACCTGAGCCAAAAAAACCCAAGTGCAGATACTCAAATGACTGAGGCATGCTGGCACCCCAAATTTAAAAGATTTTTTATTTTCTCTAAAAATTTGTTATTTTTTTATTTTAAAAAATTTGTTTAATGTTTATTTTTGAGAGAAAGAAACAGAGCATGAGTGGGGGAGGGGCAGAGAGAGAGGGAGACACAGATTCTGAAGCAGGCTCCAGGCTCTGAGCGGTCAGCACAGAACCTGATGCAGGGCTCGAACCCACGAACCGTAAGATCATGACCTGAGCCGAAGTCAGACACTTAACTGACTGAACCACCCAAGCACCCCTAAAAATTTTTTAATGTTTATTTATTTTTCAGAGAAAGAGAGAGACAGACAGAGTGCTAGCAGAGGAGGGATTAGAGAGAGAGGGAGACACAGAATCCAAAGCAGGCTCCAGGCTCTGAGCTGTCAGCACAGAGCCCGACGCAGGGCTCGAACCCACAAACCGTGAGATCATGTCCTGAGTCGAAGGTGGACGCTTAACCTACTGAGCCACCCAGGTGCTCCAAAATATTTTTTAAAGTAAAATCTTATGTTTATCAAGGAACCTTAATCAAAGTGTCAAGTTAGGCCCTCACTCTCTGTACTTTCTCGATTTTTCTGTATCCCCAAAACTGCTCTAAAACATAAAGTCTGTTTTGAAAAGCATAGTCAAGCCTCAGTTGGGAGAAGATATCTGCAGCAGGTGTCCGGGTTGGCGGGGAGGACTCTCAATTGTGTGAAAAGATACAATAATAAGGTTGTGGCAAGTCCAGAAGGGCCTTTATCAACTTTCCCCCATTCTTTGGCTCACGACTGACTTTCTCCTCACTTCATGTAAATCTCTGTGGACTAAGTGTCAAGCCCCACTGGCAACCAGACCCCTCCGACACTAGTTTCCTACTGACGCTGTAAGAAAGTACCACAAATTTAGCAGCTCAAATCAACACAATTTTTAAATTTTTTTAAATGTTTTATTTATTTTTGATACAGAGAGAGACAGAGCATGACAGGGTGAGGGGCAGAGAGAAGGAGACACAGAACCGGAAGCAGGCTCCAGGCTCTGAGCTAGCTGCCAGCACAGAGCCTGACGCGGGGCTTGAACCCACGAACCTGAGATCTGACCTGAGCCAAAGTCGGAGGCTTAACCGACTGAGCCACCCAGGCGCCCCTCAAATCAACACAATTTATTTTCAGAGTTCTGAATGTCACAGTGAGCAGACTGCTCTGCTCTGGGTCTGCCAAAAACAAAACCCAGGGCTCAGGGGACTGTCTTATCAGAAGGCTCTAGGAAGAAACTACTTCCAGGAGCATTCATGTGGTGGTAGAATCTAGTTCTTTCATGTTGTAGAACTGAGGTCCCTGTCTCCTTGCTGGCTGCCAGCTGGGGGCCACCGTAGTCCTGGAGGCCTCTCTCTTATCCTTGCACGCCACTTGTATCCCAGCACCACCAGCGGTGCTAGTCCTTTAAAGGTTTGAGATTCGCCCAAAGTCTCTCGGCCTGCATATTCCGAAGCTAGGGTCCAAATCCCAGACCAAATTCCACCAGCTACACAGCCCACTAACAATACCGTTTGCACCTGCCTGATGCTTTCATCAAGTCTGCAATGGGCCTCGATGCCCATTTCCCCCCGCGAATCCTTTGAATAACTCTGAAAGGTATTCCCAAGTGGGACTGCTGGCTCCATTTGATCCACTGGAAAGTTCAGTCCCAAATATGCAGCCCTCCGCAGGCGGGATCCCCCAATCTTTCCTTTCAGCCTGTCCTGGGGGCCACAGGCCTGGAACACAAAGTTACCGACTTATCCCCTCCCCCACCTCCACCCCATAGCATTGTACACCAAAAAAAAAAAAAATTCCTGAAGCCCTGCTGGGTGGCAGGCCTTGAGAGCACTATGGGGACCGAGGGGAGGAACTGATTGCAGCCGTCGGTTTCCTGGTGTTCTGGGGAAGTCTGCATTTCTGGGGTGGGAGAACCCACTTTTGCAACTCAGGGTTAAAACCTATGCCGTGAACCCCCTGCCTCCTGAAGACCTGACCCCAGGGCCTCGGCAGAGAAGAGCCTGGACGTGGGAAGCGAAGGTGCACAACTGCGCGCGCGCGCGCGCGCGCGAGACCCCCAAGCGCTCGGCGCGGGCGCCCCTCAGGGTTCACACAGGGGGCGGGGCCGTAAAGGGCTCCCGGCGCTGTCGCGAAAGGGGCTGCGAAGGAGCCGGGCGCTGGCGGGCGGCGGGGGCCCGTGTTGGATGCGACGTCCGCTGTTTAAGGGGAGAAGTTGGGGGAAGTTTGAGGGGAAAGGAGCCAGCGCTCCGAGCCCGCTGCTCCGCCCGGAGGCGCC